>NC_134999.1:2773439-3081599 GCF_051020985.1 Nomia melanderi | reverse complement strand
AAACAAAATTCTGACAGGTGTCTCGATGATTGGTATTTCTCGTAATTCCCGAAAAATTGAAATAAAAGTAACGTAATTTGAATCGTAAATCACGTTGCAGAATGTGGATCGTTATAGGAGATTAATATTTCACAGAAGCTGACTCTCCCCTTTGCAAAAGCCGAGTTGCAAATGAAAAATTCAGATCATGACGCGTGATTGCGTACAGCAGACGAAATCGCGAGCCATTCCTCTTGTTTTCAATTTTTCTCGAACACGAGTCGCTTCACGCGGAACTCAATAATCAAGTCCCGAAGGGGCCGAGGAACGTTCAGACTTTACAGAAAAATTTTCTTTTCCAATTTACGGAAACGCTGCTACAAGCAAGCTGTCAGCGCTTTACACGTGCAGATGCACCATTGTATTCATTAATGTTACATCTCTTAGAAAAACGTCTTCACTGTAGTCTTCTTCTGTAACTTTTAGTGATTTCGATTGACTATTATTTGCTAACCTACCGCACCCATAAAAATAACGGATTTCAGTTTTCTTATTTCACAATTATTGATATATTGAAAGTGTCAAGCAATAATAATAATTATTATTATAATAGTAATACTGATTATAATACTAATAACAATGATAACACTAACAATGATAACGATGATGATGGTGGTAATGGTTACAATAGTAATAATGGTATTGTCGGCCTACGAATGGGAGGTAGTGGGATGTAACATACATCATGGTGACGAGATATCGAGACCATTGTAGCGAAAAGGTAAATGATACAAATGGATTAAAGGTCAAGTTAATATTACAAATGTCGTCTACCTCCAATAAAACAATATGAATATTTCTAGTGACAAACTGTCGAGTGCAAAGTGTTAATAAGGAACAATGCAACCGATAAGAGAAACGCGTCCGCGAACGAGTGCCCTACGCCTAACCCTCATCCCAGCGTAAATAAATTCGAGTTTACCCTGGTCACGGGTTACGTCGGCGCACACACATAAAATACCAATTTGCAATACGTCACGGGAAGAATATAAGCGGGACGACGAACCCGGGCGACGACGTTGTCAAGTTGCCCGGCGCGCGCTTCATACGTGGAGGCGATATTATAAATTGGAAACGCGAAAAACACGACACGTTCCGCCTTGTATTCGGGAGGCGTGTTCGCAGGATTGGATCCTTTACGCGAGTATGCGCAACATGAAAGGGTGACAGAAAAATGCATGCTTTCTGGCAGGTACATAATTGTACTCGCGCGACTGCCGAGCGACGCGAAAAGACGGCGCGAGGCAATTTTTGTGCCGACTTCCTTCCGGGCCCCGAGAGAAAATGTTATCAAAAGGATAGCATTAAGGAACAGGTTAACAGACGTCGGGATGTCAATCTGCGAAATCCTTTTCTACTGAACGCGACGCGACGCGACGCTGGAAAACTTCACATTGTCGGCATTTCTCGCCACCGGCTGGAACTGATCCTTTTTAAAGTCATAGCTATAGTAATAATAAGTAGACAGCGAATTTTGTGCAGTTATATGAAACACAAGTGCGTCGAATGTGAACAAATGGAATATAAAGAAATTTTCTTGGGGATTTGAGAATGTTATTATTTCATTTTCAATTCGCTTATTTATAAGATTCTTAAGAGGGGAAATTAGTTTCTACTGATTCCGTTTTTTTGAAAAACAAAATTGTTCTTTGTATTATTTTTCTTATTTCGGAATTTTTATTTTGTATAAAGAGTTGCCATGTGTTATTAAGCGTTTTCTGCATCCTAGAGGATTGTAAAATTTGCACATTGTAAAGTTCTTAAGAAAGAAAATTAGTTTCTGTTGATTTTATGTTTTGAAAAATTAAATTATTTTGTTCCATTATCTTCTATTTTGGAACTTTTAATTTGTATAAAGACTTGCTGTATATTAACACGTTTTTTCTGCATCTACATCGGAGGGTTATAAAAAGTGTTATTCAATAAGGTTCGGTGCAATATAATTTGTAATATAGTTATAGAGATTAAATATTCCTTTTTCATCGTGAAAAATTGTTATCGGTACAGTGAGCTTCTGTTTAATTTCGGTTTTCATTAATATAATCTTTATAAATGTGAATTTGCGTAAGCAACTGTAGTCTCGTTATAATACATATAATCCTATTATTGTAAAATCCTATGATTAAATATCATTTTGTTCATTTTATTTGTAATTTGCTGATATTTCTTTTCCTTGTAATAATATTCATAAACATAAAGAAACAAATGTGTAATAAGAATTTATTACAGGCACATGTACACGGGATCCTTATAATGAATTTCTTTTCATTTAAATGTTGAAAATTAATCTTGTTACTGCTTTTTTTTATCTTTCATGTTTGTACTTAAATAACGAGTAATACTTTTTGAAAAGATAATAAAATAAACAGATTTGTTTGTACGTACGAAAATTCAATAAATATTCTCTCATAACGTTTAAAAGGATTTAAATGTGAGTCACTTTAATTACTCGGAATTTCTAGTGGTCAAGTGGACTATATGGCCACTGTAAGACACAAATGGACACTCTAACGTAATTGAGAAAACGACACATGGACAGCGTAGCTGGAAACGGGATCAAGTTCAATATGTACTCACGAATCCGAGTCAATCTCAATATCGAAGATTCGTTTCACGAGTCTTGAATGCTGCTCAGAAGAAACAGTCTTTCAATGCATTGACAATGCAATGCATGCAATCTACGCAAGTTGGTTTCAAATCTTAAAGGAGCTCAAGATTTCAACAAAGGTTTCACGTTTCGAAACATCGGATTTTGTATAAGTAATACTTGAACTACATAAATTATCTGTAACAGATAGGCAATAAAATAAATAATAACATAATTAATCAAAAATAATAAGTAACAAATATACAGGATGAAGACAGAATAAAATCACTTTTAATTTGATTACTTTAAGTTTCTAACTGAAGTTATAGTTCTGAATCATTGGATACAGATTTGTAGAAAGGGAAGGCTATCACAGAATTGTTTATAACATTGGAAATTAATGTTAAACTTTTCTCGAACTTCAAATTGAATGATTGTTTTGTGAATGCAACATAATTTAATGTTGGTAATAAAAGAATTTTAAATTCTTTACTTGAAATTATGTTATTAGCATATAGAAAACAGTTAAACAGACAAATAAAAGATACATTAGAGAATAATGCCGACCTAAATAAAAGAACTGAAGTTAAGCTGTATTTACACTACTTTACGTTCACCCACATTGAATGTGAAAAAGCAAAGCCGATTCAATAGCTTAATTCATTTCATTAGCTTTCAAAATGCTGCGTGTGAAATAGAGAGTGTCGAGATTGAAAATAAAAATAGCATAGATAAACTGAGCTTGTCATTGAATGAATGTATTTTATGAATGAACATATTGAAGCATGCGCTACTGCCTTTTCATTGCATATAATTCATTTATGCAATTCATTTATGCAATTCATTAAAAGCAAAAACTGCATCTATTCCCTTCTCTGGTCGTTTTGAGTGAAATGCAAATGAAAATAATTTTTACTCAGTCCATTAATCTATTCGCAAATTGACCATACTTTATGGTACAACCTAATGATGACTGATAATTATGTAAACATAATTATGTACTTACTGAAAAGCAGTTACAGATAAAGATCTAAAAATACTACGAAAGAGTTACTTGAACGTATTGCGCATAAAATATGAAGAATTTCTTTCTTCCTTCATCTGGAATATCAAAAAAATGATTTACTAACGTTAGTGCCTTTAAAACTAATGCTGAAAAATTCTAATAAAATTAGTTAATGAAATGAACGTAGCGAAACATAGATCAAATCTATACAAAAAATCATCTATACACATAAGTAACCAGTTGAAGTGTCAATAGTAAACATTGTGTTTCCAGCAACGATGCCTCCGTATCATCTACCAAAATCTAATCTAACATTCTAACAAAATTAGTTAATGAAATAACCGCAAGGCAAAAGTTATCGTATTGTCTATAAACATGACTAACACGCCGGTTGAAGTGTCAATACTAGAGCTTCACGTCTCAAGCAACAATGCCTCCGTATCATCTACCAAAATCTAAACACAAAAAGGAATAATTCGTTGTCGCGACACACGAGCCCAGGTTCTTGGATACAAGAAGAAGGTTCGCATGTCAATCAGCCGGAAAACAAATCCCGAGATTGAACTCCATTGCCGGGCACGCGCGTGAAAGAGCAAGCAGAATGGAAAAACGAAGGCAAGGGGTGAGCACGATTTTCAGGAATGGATAATTTCGACCGCGACGCCGAATACATATGCGACGAGAAGGCTTTTGGCGAGCTGGCTGGGACCGTTTTCAGAGAAACGTATGGACTCGATCTTTCCTTTCTCTATCTCTCTCCGTTTCTCGCCATTCAGTGGTCCGACTCCCAGGCTTGCTACGCAGAGACGCGAAAATCGATTCCACCAGCTTGCACTAGGAGAAGAAGCGAGGAGAGGAAGAGGACCGCGTCCTCTCCGTCATCTCTCCGACCATATCGCGGCAGGTACCTTTTCGTTGTAACGGTGGCTCAACCGGTTCGGCCGCGCTGAGAATCTCGGAAAGAGACCTTCTTTCTAGGTCTATCCCCTAATGTGGTTAATCGATTGAAGAATGCTTACGGAAAATATTGTAAGTGCCAAAACTGACAAATTTTCGTATCGTATTATTAAGTGCTGTTTAGCACTTACAGTGGAAAATTTTCTTTTAGTATTATTATTAAACGGCTTTATAACTTTAGTCGGTTGGGTCTCACTGGGCATCCCAGAAAGAGACCGTTTTTCCAGGCCTATACTCTACGATGGTTAAACAATTGAACAGCTTTCGTGCAAAACAACGTAAATGCTAAAACTGAAAATTTATTTATTATTATACTGTAGTATACAATCGAAGTGAAATTTTAATTTTGTAAGAAGTCATCGCTAATAGAAATCATTCCATAATACTCATAATATTGAAAGATGACATCAATTTAATATAACATTTCATGTAATGTTGGGTAGCTTTCTCTGTCTTCTTAAAAAATTTAATGTTTATTTAAACTCTAATTCACGTTACAGATCTGTTACACGACTTTACTACTTGTGGATATTGGTGACCGAATCTATTTTGACCCAGGCTTGTAGAACATCTCTTTTAACTTATTTTTTTTTGGCGATTATATGATTATGAAGTTTGATGAAGGCATTGAGATAATTAAATCATTTTTCATATGTCCCAGTCATTCTGAAACTTATTCATAGGTTTTGATAGATAAAGTGTTAAGGTACAAGAAAAAAAATCCGTAAAACTTGAAGATTTTAACGCATTAAATGATTGAATACTTGATAAAAAGAACATAATTAAAAAAAGAAACTTTTCCTTGTAACATCTCGTTCTCGAGATATTCTGAAAAATGCAGTTTCAATCCTTAACTTGGAAAGCTGTTTTCATCCGTTCGACATGAACGATTGCTGATAAAAAAGAAATACGTGTGAAATATTTTCCCGAGAAATATCTTCCACGTAAATTTCATGAAAATCGCCGTGTACGAGTTCGATATTTTTCTTTATAAGTTGATTTTGGAAAAAGGTGACCATTTTTCTACGTTATCAAATTCGACGGGATCGTCGCACCAGTGTAGTGTCACGAAAATCAGCGATTGACTTCACAGGTGATGGTGATCGCGTTTACCAGTATTTTATACCTAATTTTTGAAAGCATTTTACCTCTCATTTTCTGGGATTAATTTAAATTGTCAATTACTTATACTAATTGTAGGTCTAGTAGGAGAGTTGATGCATTTCAGAATATTATCTTCAAAAATATGCTGAAAAAAATGATAAATGAGGATTATAATAAACCTGAGTACCATTGCTTATAAAGTCGTCAAAAACATCTGCCTTCGGAGGGTTAATTTCATCCATTAGTTGCACACCTTCGACCCTCCTTAATCTCGCACCTCGTTGTTTCCAATAAACTTATTTTAGAACATCTATAGTCTATCCCATAAGCAATATCGTTTCTTATGAATTTTTTAATGGATAACCACAGAACTTTTTCGAAATGGCGTTAAAAGATTAATCGAAAAATGGGAAAATTTCATACCCGACGATCGCTAATATGTCAACGAGTTAAAACATCAGTATTAATTTTTTACACTACAGGTTGCCATACAAAAAATCACATTACTTACGGAATAACGTAATACTTTATGCTTTGGAAGAGAAATGAAGAAAAGGGAGAAAGAATATCGAAAAAGACTACAGAATTTAGCCAGGATTGCAAGTTACGAAAACAGCAGATAAAATGACAAACATTAATCTGTATTGTTAAACAAACTCTAGCAAAACGTAAGAAAACTGTAGACTTCAACTACAAATTTTAGGAATTACAATTTAGGATATGCAAGCGTATCCGTTAGCATCAAATACAAAGACGATACGTCAGTAATCACTTTCAGTATCTCAACCACCGAAACCTATTAATAAATTTGCTTACAACATATTGAAAAAGAACTTAATACCTTTCCTTTAACTCTTGTGTTGACAATTAGAATATTTGCATTTGTCAAAATTTTAATATTAAAATATTTCTGCGTAAACCGTTACTTTCGAAACAGAAATCAAAATAAATATGTTCAAACAATGGAGACTCAAAAAGCAATTTAATCAAATTTTTACGACGACGGAACGAAATTACGAGGAAGAAAGTTTAAAAGCGGGCACCCGGGTGCCCGGTTGCTAACATGAGGGTTAAACATAACCTCAAAATAAATTGCTTCGTAAGCGAGTACAATTTATCGACTCACACTTTTATTGATATACCTACTGAACAATTTAGACAGTTACTCTATGTACATAAAACGAACAGAAAATTGCTTTACGTTCTAGCGAATTATTGCTACTAAATAAAATGTGACGAGCACCGCCGCAAAGATAATCGAGCATCAAGTGTTTGAAAGTTTCAGCAAGAAGGAAAAAGACATTGCAGAACGCGAAAGCTTAAATTTAGTGAACTTAATATTTTGAAATCGTGCACCCCCGCGTCAAGCTCGGTAACATTAAGCCATTCAATGCTACGTATTTAACTTCTCAGATTGAAAAGCCTTTTAGTCACGTCTAGAAATACGTTAACACGGTGTACCAACTAGCCGACGTTCCACTCTGCGGGGTCCAGGTCCCTAAGCTTGAATATTCATCGCATTAAATTGATATTTTGTAAACTGATATAAGAATCTAATTATCTGACACTGTGTGTATGCATTATGAACAAGAATCAAGTACAAGACTGCACACCTGATTTAATATTCATGAGCGAATTGGCTCGAGACGCGACGATCGCGCAGCGACCGCGTCACTGAAAAAATATGCAGTCTACAAGAATAACTTTGAAATATCTTACGACATTATCTGATCGCTTTAAAATTCTTTGATTGGAAATTCTCGAATAATAATTTTAATATAACAGCATTTCTTTTAAAGTCACTGAAAATAACTTCGAGACATTTTACGGTATTATTCGATCTTGTTAAAACCCTTTGATTAAACATTCTTGAATAATAACTTTAATAAAACAGCATTCTTTTAAAGTCATTGGAAATAATTTCGAAATATTTTGCGGGATTATTTGGTCGCGTTACAATCCTTTAATTGGAAATTCTTGAATAATAATTTAAATATATATACATATATTACGTTAATTGCCGAACTAATTTATTTTTAACTCGAAAAAAGTAAGATTACATAGAGAATACACTTAGAAGCTTCGTTATATAATAATATTCTAAACAGAGTTTCCTCCCCTAATTATACATTATAATTATTGTTATATACAATAGTGGACATAAAAATTGCTATCTTTTATAAGTATCAATGATTTTAGTTTCATTCTCATTATTATTATTATTATTATTATTATTATTAGTAGTAGTAGTAGTAGTAGTAGTAGTAGTAGTAATAAAAACTAAAACAATGAAAAATTTCAATAAATTAATAACTACAAAAAATAAAATTATAAAAAAGGATTTGATGCTTTGATTACTTAACCAATATCTGGGTAGCGAAAATGCGTGGTACTTCAGACTCACCTGCAACAGAAAAATAAAGTAACAACATTAATACACATACAGGTTGATAATAAATTTTTATATTAGAATTTTACTTTACACTTCAAAACAATCTGCTTCAAATAAATTAACGTCTTAAATCCAAGTTGAATTGCAATAAAAGTCCCTTAACACGCCATGCGTTAATTACATTGAAATATTCATGTAATCGCGTGTAATGTGTGCAGATTTCTAGCCGCAACTATTAGCTGGTACAAAAAGCTGAAAGTTAGTTACAGCAGTGACGTTTATTTAAATATCATTACTCGGACAGAACATGCACTCCTATTTAGCCGAATATTTACTCGAACGCGAAAAACTTTTTTGTTTCCAGTTTCAAGTATGCAGAGTGTTTTGTGATTTCAGAAAAGTAAGCAAACGCGAAAATAAAGTGGTAACAGGAAGGCTCGCACGATTTATTTAACCATTTGCATTCGAAAGCATTTCACCCTAAACATTCAACACTTCCTGATCAGACATAGACACTGTTTTCTCGAACTAATTTATCTAAAAGTCACACATGAATTAAAGGACAAAGCTATTTTATTTCAAAATTTCATATATCGATGCTTACTATTAACACTAAAACTACGAGACGCATCAGATTGAGCCACTTCAGAATTTTATTTTGCAAGTATTTAAATTACAAAACCGTTTTTGCGAGAAGATTTTCAATTAAACTCGCGTATCTGTACAGATACAAGTCTAAGAGACCCCTCGAATCGCAAAAACGTGTTGTTCGAATTTTTATAAAAAACTGAAAATAAATCACTCAAATTGCTCGGTAGTTTTAGTGTTAAATATATTAACGAAGCCTAATGTTAAATACCGAACTTTATAATTTTACTTGTTAAATCATATGGTGACAGAGACTCGCTCCCCGAGTGGAAAGGATTAATAATTTTACCAAAACGACAGTTTCATGAGGTTCAACAAGGTAATGGGTTTTTGAATCTTTCACAATGAACAAAGGAAAAATGTTTCGTTGAAAAAAAGTGACGTTGTCTTGCGTGAAAAGCACGAAGATGCGCGCATGAACGCTTTTCCACTTTTCCTGCTGACTGGCCACGCTTCGCGAAATACGCCACGATCACTTACCGTGCATGCCACATTTTTTATGCCCACGCTCGCGGCGCGGGTAACGATTCGGTGTACACGAATTTGCGAGGAGATATGTGTATGTAAGTATATACTCATTCGTATGAGCTACTTGCTCTTTAAGTAGAGATAAGCTGAAGTATTGAATCGAATGGGAAGTTTGGTCAATAAATTTAGAGAAAGGTATATATTTATTTAAGAAAAAGTATTGATAAGTAATAGAAATAAAAGTATAAGTAATGTCGTTTTTAATACTACTGTGATATACTTATTTATATGGTCCAGTGTTTTTTTAATTAAAAACAGACCAAAGTATTAAACCAAATGTAAAGTTTGCTCCGCAAATTCAAGGGAAAGTAAGTATGTATTTAAGAAAAAGTATTAGGTCGATCTATAAGTAATTGTTAAATAAGACACATTTAATATCTTATATTTTGCTTATCCTTTGGGAAGACGAGTTTGTTATTATATTACATTCATATTTTACATATCTTGCGGTTTGTTTAAATTGCGTTTTGTGCTCAATAAAGGTATAAATTGTTAGAAATTCTTGTCTTACGTTCCAAGAGACTTTTCAAATGCTATTTATAAAATGGCGTTAAACAGTTAATTAAAAAATGAGAAAAATCATACACAACACTATATTGACGATTAAAAAGAAACCGTAAGTATTAATTTTTTCGAAAATTAAAATAAAGAGAAGAAGATAAGTTTTTAAATTTATTGAAAATTGCATGAGAAGCTTAAGGTGCAAGGGGTCAAAGGTAATCGGATGTAATAGGATGTGCGAAAATGACCATCGACACATTTGGTACTTTACAGTTAGCCACAGGGTACGGTCTCAACCCGCTGCAGGATTACTAGATGGAAAGAAGCGATAAAAATCCCTTCCGCTACCACCAGGGGCAGATTTTCTGCCGAAGAAGCAAAACTAATCAGGAAAACTTGCGCACCTGGAGTAGTTTAAATTTCCACCGACGAAAAATAACCTGGAAGCTTGCAAGAACTACGTAACGCAGCGGCGAGTTTTAGATTCTATCAAATTATTGACTTTTTTACACACTTCATGTAAAGCATTTTGTTAATCAGATATTGTTAAATGCTTTTAACCCCTTGACCTACAATATCGTTTCACACTCGTGACGAAAATTTTAAACTGAATTTGAAAAATCTGAGTGTTATTTATTCTCTCTTTTTGAATTAAATATTACTTTTCTATTATTAATCGTTAATCTTAAGAGTAAACGTAGACACCGAATAAGCATCGCAATTTTTCTTTTGTCAGAAAATTATTAACGATAAAGTAGTTGTATCGATCATGGTGAAGAAATAAATCATACGATAAAAGGGTTAAATCTTTAACTCGTAGACTTATGCTACGAACAAGTATAAATTCAAAAGCTTTGACAAAAAAATAGTTGAAAATATAGAACGAATTATTTATTTAAAATGTTGTATATATTTTTAAAGCATTGAACTATAATCGATTAAAAGGCTTCACTTATTTATTTGTGAATTATGACCAATAATTATGTTAGAATAAATTTCCTATTTAAAATTGTATATATTTGTTAAGATTAATAAAATAAACAGTATTAATTATATCAACATTATAAATTCCTATTAACACCTTTGCTGTCAACTACGATATATTTCGTAGTTTGTGCAACAAATATGGATTCCTTTTTATTTTCCACGAACAACAATTTTACAAAAAGAAATAAATTAATAATAATCTATAATAAATAAATAAATCATTTTCTTTTCTTTGAAATCAATTATTATCACCCAGGACAAGACGTTCTTAATTTCCTCAGCAGCTTAGAGTTACATACAGTATACAGTGAAAAAGTATTCAAAAGTGTTCATTTTCCAAGGAGAAAAGAATCTCTCAACAAAACTTTAAACGTTAGATCTACTTACACTTTCGAGTAAAAACAAATTGAGGAAGCTTAATCGGTTAACTGCATTTGACGAGTATACACGAACGTCAGTCGCGTTCCGTCAAAGACGAGCCCGGTCATTTTTGGTGCTGCACTAAATAATTATCACGTAATGTACTTTTGTTCGTGGAAAAACCCTATCCTGACCCTTCTAAACTTTCGCTTACAACATTTACATTTATTCTGTTACCCTTTACATTTAATTAATCGCCTACTACAAACGGAAAAATAATATTCAACTTAGACTTAGAAAAATTAAGCGATATTTATATATATATTAAATTCTATTCTAAATCTTCATCGCGAGTCTGCGACGATATTGTAGGGCAAGAGGTGAAAACTTGAAATGATACTAATTTTTTCAACGATGAATTCTTTATTTTTTCAGATGAACATGTAATTCTTCTTCGTATTGCTTTGGTTTTTCATTCAAATATACCCTAAGTGCTTTCGTTCTGCGTTTGGCGAGTACACACTTTATTTTCCGATTTTATTGCGAGCTGAACGCGAGATCTTTCGAACTGAAATCCATAGTTAACAGGTAATTAGAATTTGTCAAATATTTTAGACGAATATACCCGAAATGCGTATTTATAATACAGGTTGAAGGAAGCATTAGATAAGTCGGAAACTATCTTCAACTGTTCCCGCGTCGTTGAAACGACGAAATACAGCACAGTAATAGTTGAATGTCTATTATAATCTAACCGCTTGTTATAACTTAGTACTTATTCGTTGTTAACTGTAAGGAGACGAAACAATATCACAATCTAATAGTTTCCCACGCGTATAAATTATTTCAGACTGAACTAATTTGAAGCCGCACTAAAGCAACTATATATTCGATCGAAACTCGGCCAAAAAGTCCTGCATTTTTAACACCGCAGAGACCCAGTGGTTGAGCGGGTAACTTTCATCAGTGGTCGGACATGTTTTTCAATAATTCACGGCAGACGGATTTTTCTATGCATTTTGAAACCTCGCTAACCATAAATTATAAAATCTTATTCCTCTATAAGGAATGAAGCTAATGCAGCAGCTATTAATACCGAAAAGTTAAAAAAAGTGTAAAAATCGATTTCGTTTCATGAAATTAGACTTAATGAGATTATCTATTGCACTTGAAAACATTGTTTTGTCTTTAATACTAAAACTGCCGAGCAGTTAAATTGACTTTTTGAAGTTTCTTTATAGAAAATCCAAGAGTGCATCTATTGAGACTTTGATTTACTTACAATTTAGTATGCGCATTGCTAAATCAATTTCTTTAATCATTTCTCAGAGAAATATCTATTATCTCTTTAATAATTACAAAAGAGAAAATCAGGTATGGTTAATTTTGACCCATCTGGTAGTTTTAGTGTTAACCCTAGATAATTGGACTTAAATTACTGTTAATCTATAATTATATAGCAAGAAATTCTAGACATCAATATAAATTTCTTAAAATTGTATTAATAATGATACTAACTTAATAGAACATCAATGATTTAAAAACATGCCTAGAATCCACTCTGATTTCTAAATACTTCGTTCTGTTTTAACCAGTTAACTGTAAAATTTAGTTTGAAGAATCTCTTGCTGTGCGCGCAATAAAATCAAATAATAAAGTGTATACCCATCAAACGCGGAGCAAATGTATCTGTAATATATTCTAACGAAAGGCTAAAGTAAAACGAAGAAGAATTACACGTTTATCTGAAAAAATAAATAATTAATCGTTGGAAAAATTAGTACCAATTTGCGTTTAAAGATAACGTGTATACTGGTCGGACGCAATTGATGGTAAAAATACTATGAAAACCAAAATGTTCGTAAGATCACTGGGGGGCCATTGTATATCAATGCAACGAGATAGTATCGCGGACACGAGGTTATGCTGTTTATCTACTTAGAGAGTCTGAGTTTCAGCGCATAACAATGAACGAGTTTCAGGAGTGTAGTGATGTCGATACAATAGTTACCTCTGGGTGCAATCCACTAGATTTTCTACAGATAATAATTGCTGGGAGTACAGATTTGTTACTCGGAATAACAAATTACCATTGTGTTTATGCGATTTCGAATTCGGACTGATTTACACAGCCAAGTGCAATTTCTACGTAGGTACGAGTGTTTTAGAGAATGATAGTAGTGCATCAATATCCGATACTTGAAGGACAAGAACTTCCGTGAAATTTTCTTGGATTAATTAAATAATAATATTACAATTAATAATATTAATAATCAATAATTATTAATACTATTGTATTTTGAGCCACTAATATGAAGGTTCTCTTTATGATAACATGAAATCGTCAATTGGACAAATGTTTCATTAAAATATTTATATAAATAACATAGTTATATTATTTATTATATTGTTAAATATTAAATATTCGTAATATGGATTTCAAATATTTCAAATAAAAATTATTTGTCTTTGCCGAGATGTATCTAACTTTTTCAAGCCGTTCATACAAATAATTCACAATAGAATAAATTATAATACATACATATTCTTTATACTAACAATTCACAATAAATACGACCAAATTATAAAAGTTAAGACTGTTAAAATTATTTTTCATAAGACACACAGTACAATTCATTTCCAGTTTATTTAAAAAGTCAAGATACATTCTAGATCCGAAAATCAAAATTTACAAGAAAATCATTATGGTTTCTGCAACCTGCTTTCTCGTAAAATGTATAGTTAACACCTTGCTGATCGTTCCCAAATTAAGTCATATTTATGCTTTAATAAGTTTTAATCTGAAAACAATACAGATCTTTATAAAAGCATCATATCAATATTCGTAGAAAATATTTACGTCATATATCAAATTGTTTTAACCATTGTAACATATTGTACGTAAATAAAGTATGTACACTAAAGTTTACAGAAATAATTTTCGCATAAAATTACCGGTCAGTAAGATGTTAATGTCTGCAAAAGATGGAAATGTCAACAATCCAGCGTCTTGAGTGGTGAATGAAAAAATTGTCCGTCGGCTGACTAGTAATTCGGAAGCCCTGTTTACTTCGACGCGTTTTACGCGAAAAGGCGACCGTTCATCGATCACGTCCAGCTGCCGCCATAACGTGAAAAATATACCCCCGACGCCTGCATCGTTCCGCCGGCATTGGCGTCGTCGTCGCGGGAAACATGTATTTCCAGTATCAATCCACGAGCGTGCGTGTGTCGACACTCGACTGCGAGTAGAGAAGTTGCAGCCAACGCAGATTCCGTTACAATGGAACGTCGATTATAGTTAGCATAAATCGGGTTAAGCTGAGTTAAGTTAGATTAAGTTTATGATAGAAATACGTACGAAAAGTTCGTATGTGGAATATCTCTATAGTGATGAGATAAAGAACGAGAAGTATGAATGTATGAATGGATGAGGCAGCTTGTGTAGAGTAGGATTTTGTAGCTCAAGTTTTTTTCTTGAGAAGGGAATCTCTCTGTGAGGATAGAGAATGTACTTGGATTGTTCAAATTACAGTTGAACCTCGATAACTAGAATCACGATAAATAAAATCTTAATAACTAGAACATTGATGGCTAGAATCTGTATAACCCAAACCTCATTAATTCAAACTTTGATAACTCAAACCTTATTAACTTAAACATCGATAATTGAAACCTTATTAACTTAAACATCGATAATTGAAACCTCGATAACTTAAACATCGATAATTGAAACCTCGATAACTAGAATCTCGATAATTCGAACTTTGATAACTCAAACATCGATAAGTCAAACTTCGATAATTCGAACTTAAGTCAAACCTCGATAACTAAAACATCGATAACGATAAATCCTTTATAAGTCAAACTTTTATTTGTCAGTCCGAGAAATCGAATTTTTTAAACTTCTAGATCAGAATCTCCTCTTAATGCGTATAATCGAAAATTGGGTAATTGGGTGATCACTGTTAAAATAAAAGACGTTCCACTATTCTCAAGAATTTCATCCTGCGATCGGGATTTGAATGAAATTTTAACCTATACATATTGAGCTACTAACAGCTTTCCTTTGTCTCGAATTTTTATCGATAACGCCCCTTCCTTTGTCGTGCCGATGCAAAATAAAGCGATGCCTTTTTTCTTATCGCGCTTGCTAGACAAATGGGGTAGATGAGGGCGAAAGTAAACGTTCTACGACGACGTTATTTTATGAAAACGTTGACATCATAAAAAGAGAAAAGTTGCTAATTGAATAATGTGATTGATGTAAATTGATGTTACCCCTTTACTTAATAAGGCAGTGATTTAATAATACATTATAATTTACTTTGAAATTAGGATCGAAAAAAATTGTTTATTGTTACTTATTTCATGGAAATGTGTTCACTGTGAGAGTAAATACATTGGGGAAGTTAAGATTGCGTTATTAGAAACGTTCTTACTTCATTTCCATTTTCTGGAAGCTAATGGATTAGTTTCGCAGGAAACTGTTGATTAAACTGTGAACTAATCTATCTTAAATTACAAATCTCCCGATGTTATAAACTCATCATCATCTTATTTTCAACGCAAATGTCTTAATTCCTCCTTATAGAAAATGGAAATATATATCAAATTGTCCATAAAAGAGTATGTATATAGATCGATTTAAAACAAATGGTGCCGAACTTAAAATCTGTAAAAACCCTATTTCTAAAGCAGGCAAGTACACAAAGTAGTTAATACATCATTGAAAACCAGTTAATTTTTGTTAATAAAAATACTTTGTTTTTCACAGCCGTAAGATTATCTATATGATTAATTGCAGGAAACATCCTGTATAATAATTAATCATTTATTTAACAGTATTATAAAAGAAACAGAATCTACGAATTAAATACAATTAATTTTATGTGTAAAATGGATACTGCCCACTTAAAAAAATACCTAAGATATACTTGTAGAAAAATAGGGATTGATTCTAGACTTAAGAAATCAGTAAAATAATACAATAAATCATATGAAAATTCATGTTAGAGTTCAGGTGATTGTGTTAAATCAAACCAAATCGTGTAAAAAAGAAAAGGCTATTAGCGTTAATTGGAAATTCATGTAAAAACAGAATTGAATGTAATGCGAAGCTAGAATCGAGTCGGGGATCTTGCGTTCGCCTTCTTCTCATTTACGTAACACCAACATAAACTCGCAGCACAGCTGCCGCGGTGATGTATCGTTTATGATACATATCTCCAGGGATGGGACTGAGACTTGTTCGATGCTATCAATACATTTACGTGTCAAATTGATATTTATGTGCGAATCCGCGGTATCATCCGTTTCCAAACAATTTTAGATTTATTGAAACAAATAGCCATCGCATCGATGCCTATCAATTACATTACGTTCGACATGTATATATTTAATTTGAACTCAAAACTGATTAAGAGCATGACAAAACATTAACTCATTATTAAAACAGTTATCTCAATAAATGTCAAAACTGGAACATGCAGTTATTATCGCTGCTGACACAAATCTATTAATAAAACTATAAACTGTTGCAAGGTGCCTTAGAAAAACAACACAGCACAAAGGGTTAAACTTTTCCAAACACCATAATATTTAACAAAAATCATTTTGATATTATCAATAAGTACCTACAAATTTCCCTGTAAAATTTATACTATATTACATTTCGACTTTTAACAAAACTCAACCCAACATAATCAATAAATACCTAGAAATCTTCTAATAAAAAATATATATAATTTCCACTTGACATTTTCACCAAGCAGCCTCTCACACTAATCGCTCTTCCATGCCAAACACCCCAAAACGAAAAGAAAGTAAAAACTACATTTCGAAGAAGCCGGGTTCGCAAGATCACCGCTCCCCAAAAGAGGTAATAAGTTTGCGAACGTCAAATTACGGGGAACATCCAGTAAATATTAAATGGAAAACCGTAAAGCCGATGCCGGTCGGAAAAGACGCTCAGTTCCGCGCCAGAGGCGCTCGCAGACGGAAGCATTTTGTTTTGGGTCAGAGGGAAATCGGGAGAGAACCGAAATGGCGGACGCCATCGGGTGGTGACGGCTAGTTAAGCACATTTCCCTTCTCGAGGAGAAGTTTCGTCGTCGTGCGCGAATGTCGTAGAGAACATCTGCTGCCCGCTTAAAGAGAGAACTCCGCGTGGAGTTTCTGCGTCCGAAAGTGACAGGAATGGCAGTAGAAATTCGCTCTTTGCAATACCCTCGGGCTGGCTTCATCGTTCACCCTGTTTCCTCTTCTTTACCCACGACTGTTATTCTCCTGGTACTCCTTCTCCTTCTTCTAGTGTACGTTGCCATCGTGGCTTTGCGTGAAAGCTGGTCGGCAATTCATTATTCTTCCATTACTTTCGCGATTGAATTATTGTCCGATTATCAACACTAGAACTACACATTTATTGGGGTTAATATATGATCCTTATGAAGATTGTGACAATACATTTTTTTTTTCGATTTCTTCAGATACTTGTTATAGTGTTTAAGCAATACTATTTATATTCAAAATAATCTCGAATATTCGATACTTGCGAAATATCAGTAATTGCGAAATGAAACGAAACCTTGTTTTCTTTTCTTCATCCGCGACTGTTATTTTCCTCGTACTGGTTCTCCTTCTTCTAGTGTACGTTGCCATCATGGCTTTGCGTGAAAGCTGGCCGAAGGCTTGAATTATTGTCCGGTTATTAACATTAGAACTGTCGAGTATTTATTGCGGTTGGATTAACTTTTTTCTATTTCTTCAAATATTTGTTGTAGTGTATAAGTGATAGTACTTATTCCCAAAATAATCTCGGATATTGGATACTTAAAAAATATTAATAATTGTGAAATAACTTTTTTACTCGACTGTCATTTCATAGTATTAACACCGTATAAAGTTTATGGAAGAAGTGAATTGGCAATACACTTTTATTTCGTTCTCTTATTGTCTGTTAATACTTCGAATCTATGATATCGTCAGAAAATACGAGAAATTACTGTTACGTGTGTACCAATTTAATTCAACTTACTCGGCACGTTGTTAAATTTGCAGAGTTTGCTCGATCAATAAAGTTTTCACGAAGTCACTAAAAAATACCTAAGAATAACTGGAACAGATAGGCTCTTCGACGCTTGATTGCTAGCTGCGCCTGAAGCCTCTGAATATTTATCAATTCGAAAGTTTGAATATTTATACAAGTAATTTTATTGAAATGAAAAGTTGAAGCACCCCTTTGATACAACCCCGAAAGACACAATTTACAAAACGTTTCAGTGTTCTGTTGTTGTCGAAAAACTATCACCAATTTTTATCATTTTTACCCACGTATACTTTCATCGTTACAAAGTAAACGCCATTGTAAACAAAATAGCATCTGCAAAATATATTAACGATAAAAATTTATTAAAATATAATTTACTAATGAAATGTGATCTAAAATATAATAATAACGATGAAAAAGTGATGAAAACTTTAAAATCCGATGAATCTAAATGTTATTTATTTGTTTTAATATAAATGAAATATTACTTTCCTATTATCAATCTTTCACCTTCAGAATAAACGATGACATAGAATAAGTATCAAATTCTATTTTTTTTCTAATAAATAATTAACTACAAAGTAGTTATATAGTATTTTATCAAGGACAATTGTGAAAAAAATCATAGTGTAAAGAGTTAAATTTTAAAAACACGAGTAAGCATTCCATCGAGTGAAAATGGATTATCATATCCGTTTATGACTCATCGTTTGAAATGATTTACACTTTATACTAATGAATGCGTCCCTCTTGGGACCTTCGCAAGCTACCCCATAGAGAATCTCACCCTTACGCGCAACACAATGGTACACAGTAATTAATTCATGAAGCATTCGAGCAAAATGAGGAACTTGATTTACGTGCCTTAACAAAATCGAAATGTCTTCATCGTTCTTTAGCCTTTCAAAAATGTGAAATGTGAAATAGGGTCAAAGAAAGGGCCCTAAAAAAGTCTAAAAAGAGGCACGATCAAAGTCAACTGCAGTATAATCCTACACCTATATCTTCAACGCAAACTTTAAGGGTTAAAAACAGAGTTAGCAAGTTGAAGTTCTTATTTCTATTTTCCATCTCGGCAAAAAGTAATTCTTCAACTTTACTGACGGTTCATTAGCACAGAGACAATACTCCTGGAGAAGTAATTGAAATGTAGATGAGCTCCGCAGAATCTTTTAAAACTCGTCAGACGACGACAGTAATTGTTATCTCTTACAGTAACTGAACGACGCCATCGATGAAACGAAAATGAGGACTTTTAGTACAACCTTTAGTGTTAACCCCTCGCCCTATGACGTATGTATTTCTCTATTATAATTAATACACCTACTTTATCGTTAATAATTTATTAAGGAAAGATCAAATTCTGATGCCTATTCTATGTCCACGTTTACTCAGAAGGTTAACGATTGATAACAGGAAAGTAATATTTAATTTATGTTTAAACAAAACATTAAGATATAACATTTAGATTTGTCAGATTCAGTTTTAAATTTTAGTCATAAACCTAACACGATTCTGTAGATCAAAGGGTTAAACATTGCTATAAACTAAGGCAAAGGCACCAGTAATTGACCCGGTATCAGTAGTTGACTATTTTTCAGGAAAACGTGAAGAATAAGGTTCTTAAAAGTAATAATCTTTCAATAAAGGCGCCATAGATATGTCGCAGCACCTACCGACCCAACTCCACTTTTACCTGAACTGAACCGTTTATCGTAAAAACTAACAATTAATTTCATTGACGTTGGCTGTATACCTCCAATTTCCAACGTGGAATTAACTTCATTTCATTTGTATTTGTCCTTTTACTTGTATTTTGTCACAATCATTGAAAATAAACGATATTAAAGCAATCAGCTTTAGTGTTTTTTCTTTTACCACAACTGGTCAACTGCTAACTAATATATGGTCAATTTTTAGTTTTCTCGTTTTAAAGTATGGTCAACTTCTGACGCAAGTATCAAACATTCAAAAATGTCTATAGAATTTGGACAATATAACCATTTCAAAAAAGTTGGCTTTGTTATATAATATAAGAAGTTCAAACAGCATTTTCATGCATAGAGTCTCTCTATTTAACTATTCCTATCGCGACCAGTCAAATGACTGCTCTTTAGCACAACTTATATTTTTTAATATAGAATGAAGATAATAGCCAATTTGACAGTATACAAATATAGTTTCTTTTATTTAGAAGTATATAATTTACATTTTATTCGTTTTCACCGCATTTTTTTACAAATACGTTTGTCGATTGTACATTTCCCACACACGTACTTTTTACATTTTAGACAGATTTTGTTAGTCTTATTGTTTGTGCAATATTTTATTTGGCATGGTTTCCGTTCGCGTGAACCTGTATTTGTATTTGTACTGTACTTGTATTTGTCTGCCTCGAAATTTCTTCTCCCGTGGATTCTTTATATAAAATCCATGCATTTATCCCGGCCAGATCTAGGATATTGAAAAATACTTGTAAAGGCCGTCTCCGACATTTAGATTTTACCGATTTAACCGAGGCCGATAGGCGAGCCAGAACTGTAAACACTTGGAAGTACCGTAAAGCAGTCCCTGAGAGGCACTTTTTGGCTAAAATCATGTCACAATTGCATTACCTTTCGTTTGTAACGACTTTATAGTATCGGAATTGAGTCTTTGAGAGAATACTATTACAAAAAGATACAAATCGTTCTACCGGTCAAATGACCGGTCGTGGTAGGTAAAACAGACTACAAATTTTTCTCAGAGAATAAACAATAAAAAAAGGAGTGAATATTGAAAAATGATTTATACATATATTTTAGAAAAAGTCGTAAAGTATAAAGGCGATTCAATTCCGTTGTCTATAGGAAATTCTAATCGAAATTCTAAAAACAGTCATTTGATTGCTCGCGGTAGGAACAGTGTTAATAAGGGAGCAAGCGGTTACTATTATTCACGCAAACAATTTTTCTTAACTGGTCAACTATTAGTACTTTTGCCTTATGCTCCAATGAGTTGCAACTAAATCTTGCGAACTAAATTACGTTTGTGCCCACAACCAAAGTTATGTTTGTTACAAGCTAAGGCGATCGGGGAAAGATGGGAAGAAAGTGGAGAGACACCGGCGCATCGGAAGTCTCGCAGTTCACCGGAAAACAAAGAAAACCGTTCGTATCCCCGACACGGTTCGAAGGCTGCGCCACGAGTCAGAATGCCCTTTGCTGAATTTCCCCGGAGAAAATCACCTTACCCTCCAGCCTCAATCCTTGTTCCTGTAGACAGGAATGAAATATCTATTTGCATACGAGCCGAGATCGTGCTGCAGTCTCCGAACTCCCAGCAAGGTAAATAACGATCTGAAATTCGCGCTGCGCAATCGATGATGGCAGCAGCCTCATCCTGCAAACTTTTCGTCCTCGTAGCCTGTATCGAACGGGACTATAAGGCAAGGGGGCCACCGTTCGGCTGCGACGATGCTCAACAACATCCGTGAAACATGGGGACTGGAAAAGAAGACTGAGTTGTTTCCAGAGTTCAGCGACGAAACACTTTGAGGGAATTATGAGTAGATGATTTGAACGCGTTTGATTTTTCGCTGGTAAAATGTTTTTAGACGCTGTGAATATATGATATCAACGTGTTCTGATTTATAGTGATAAAATGTTTTTAGACACTATGAATATATGATATCGACGCGTTTCAAATTTTTAGTGAAGTAATATTTTTAGGAATTGGCAGTAAATTATTTCGACGCGCTTCATGTTTCACTGGTAGAATGTTTTTAGGAAATTATGAATAAATGACTTCGTCGCGCTTCGTTTTTCAGCGATAAAATGTTTTTAAACATTGCGAATAGATGGTATCGAAGGGGCGAATAATTATTATTTTAATTGCTAATGTACGATGTGAATTTTACGAAACCGTATCTATTCATAAATATTAAAGTATCCCTATTGTGTTTAATCATAAGAGTAACTTTTGAAGGAAACGTATTTCAGATTGGATTAATTTTTGTTAACCTCGTATTTTATCTAATAACTTCGCAGAAACTCATATGAATATGATACGTTTAATAATATCAGTATAAACATTTCATATTATTAAAATAAGTTCGGTTTAGTAACTACTTGAAATTAGCACACATAGCTACAGTACAATTATAAGATAATAATGATAAATTTATACCTGCTTGAAAGAATTCTTCCAGATTATATTTATTATTCTTTCATCTAATTAAATTCCATTCCTCTTAACGAGGATTTTATCGAATAACGTATGGAAAGAAACAATACTGAAAACTGATAAAATTTATATAGTTACATTATAACATATAATTAAACTCATATATTTACAATCTTCTTCATTTTGCTTTAGTTTTTTGTTAGAATATATTATAAGTGCATTAACTAAATTCCACATTTGACAAGTTAAATCGAAGAGTATCGAACACTGTTGTGTAAATGATGCGAGAGAGATCCATAAACAGTATCGTCAGCGAGACCGCGTGTAGCGATCAGTAGTATTCCTGTTAAGCTAAAGCATAATTAAATCGGCATGCCGGTAGAAGCGTTGTGCGCCGTGTCTCTCCAGCAATATTATATCTTAATTAATGAAGACGTCTCCTGCCTTATCAGCGTACCTCAACGTTAAGACATACTTATAGAACCGTATGGCGCGGCGCTAGTAAACCAATTAATTAACCCTGTGGATTTGTCGGAAATATCGTCGGTGTTTGGAAGATAATACTATAGACCGCAGATAACGGCGCAGAAGAGAAT
The DNA here is from genome assembly GCF_051020985.1 of Nomia melanderi. Taxonomy (NCBI): domain Eukaryota; kingdom Metazoa; phylum Arthropoda; class Insecta; order Hymenoptera; family Halictidae; genus Nomia; species Nomia melanderi. The sequence continues at coordinate 3,058,682 of NC_134999.1, read as the reverse complement.
AGGATAGGTTCCCACCGCGTATCGGTGTGCAACGCTCTTCTAATCTATCCTATTTACCGAGATGGGCACTTTTATCTGGCCCAGTATACCTCCACGACCTCTTATCTTCATGTAAATAAATTTACAACGTTGGTCCCTTGTTGAAATCTATTGTTTTCATTCATTGTATGTTTTTTTTAATTTTATTTTAGGGCGTAGACACTTTATATAGAGAAAGCACTGTTTTATGATTACCCTTGTAATTAATTAATAATATTTTCGACTTTCTTTACGAAGAAAATATAAAATATTGTACTATGATTATTTTTTTGATGAGTTAATAATATTACAACATTTATGAATCACATAGTACGATTTTCGGAGGTTTTATTTAATTACAGAGCTTCCGATGAATAATTGAAGTAAATAGTTATTCGTATTATATGTAATAATTAGACTGCGGATCTTTATGCAAATTCAAGTTTTCAAAGACGTAATTAGAACGTAATAATTATCTTAAAAATCATTACACTTTGAATCATTTATTTTTGTTCCAGTGTAGTAATAATAAATTATCAAGATATACACAGTTTATTACAGTTGATTATTTTTATGTAACAGAGAACTCAAATATAAAGAGCATTTCGGAGATTTGTCGGAACTTACAAGGGAACCTTTCCAACTAGCAATACGCCGGTTTTAATGAAACTTATGTGAGACATAGTTCTTAAGAAAATGCTTCACACGTATTTTTTCTTATCGGCCAACATCCACTTTAAAGCGAGAGAAACACCCTCGAAATTTCGGGTTGAAGATATATTTTTTACAATATCTCTGGAACTAGGAGGCGTAGAAAATAAATCTAAATTCTTAATTCCAAGATGAACATTTTAAAAAGAAATTTTCTTTTCTACACTCTCTAGTCTCAGAAATATTTAAAAAATATACATTCAACCCTTAACTTTGAGGGGTGGTTTGGCACGTTCAAAGTGGATGTTGGCCGATAAGAAAACATACGTGTGAAATATTTTCTTAAGAGTTATGTCTAACGTAAGTTTCATCAAAATCGACATGTGCTGGTTGAAAAAGTTCTCTAGTTAGTATGGAAATTCATTGGCAGCGCTTCATCCCTCACATTTTACATGTCTTTCAGGAAACATTAAAAAATTCAATCGAATAATCTCGAACAGGATTGAAAGCATATTCAAATAGTTTTACACAAATTATGTTTGTGAAAAATACAACATTTAAACTTCTAGTTTAATATCTAGATTGCGGGTACAAACAGTGGCGCAATTCCATTTCTCGCCACTCTCACGCGCCGAAAGCTTAGACTGGCCCTTTGAGTACGAATCTCACCATATTGACGACATCTGAAATAGAAGGTTGCAAATAAAGAACTTAGTTCTTTTACACGTCTGCTGCCACGAGGATTTTGAGCTTTTTGTATATTTTTACTTATTCTTTCGTAACAAAGAAAAACAGTATTAGAACACTATAAACAAAACTTTTTTTAAAGTAATTATAATGTATAGATAGACAACCTATAGATAATGGAGGACAACACGGTTCAGAGTAAAATCAGTTTTATTTATCCTTACTTTTAAAAAATAAAAGAAATATAAAAACTCGCATTATTAATAGGATGACCCGCTAATTCAGGTGACACTATTATCCGTTTACTTTAAAAAATGTAAAAAATTCTGATTCGACATCCATTTTCTTATTGCAATTAATCTAAAATAATTTTATTTTCCTTAGATTTTTTTACTTATTTAATTTTAATTTATTAAAATTATACAATTATATTTAAAGAAGATAATAGTTCAATAAAAATTTTGAATTGTGATTTCAACACCGTATTTTATATTTTCAATATTTTATATCTCTCGTGAAGTAAATTAAATTATTTTCACGTGCGTTTTTATCTAAAATCGTAACTCATCGTATACCACGTGAGAAGTAGACAAGATTTTTCTCTTCAATTTTATTTGCATTGTATAAAGATGATTAGTTGCATTCAATAAAATTTTGTAACTGCGGAGATTGCTAGTGAAACAAGCGCTGGTCACGAACGTATTAAAAAAAATCTTTGTCCAGAAATGATTAACCCTTTAAGTCTCAAATAAAAGTTTTTAAAAAACATACATTTATTTTCACAATGTACGTCAACTAACTTATCATTTCTAACAAAAGTATATATCTTGATAAAAAATAAATATTAACATTAATTTAATATTATAAATTAATACTAAAAAGTAAATATTAACAAAAATAAACATTTTTATAGAAAATTCTAGTAACCCTAATAATAATAATAACAATAGTAAATCAAGTGCGATTGCTACATCAATCTTATACTAATGGCTCCGCAACTAGTCCACTGGTTCGCATTTTATATTCAAACATGTGGTTTCAAAGAAATGCCACCGGAAACCAAAGGGTTAAAAAGAAAAGCAACGAGACTTACCAAGAGTCGAAGACATAAACTGAAAACCGTTGCAATTACTTAGACGTGCAGAGTATCTCTTCGGCGGATATCGACCCACTTGAAGCCGTTGTTAGCGCAGCAGCGATACACGCTGTGTGCTTTTTTTATTATCGCAGGATTTATCGTGGTATCATTGCAGGAACGTGTACGAGGACGATGTTGTACTTGCACTACGGTATTATTTCAGTGCGACATCGTTCGTGCTTTATGGTCAACGATAAATTTCACTTTCCGCGAAGACTGATACTCTCGTTGTTTTACGAAGAAGTTTTATAGGGCTCAAAACGCGGGCGACTCAATTTCTTTTAAATGCGGCGTGATGTAAAGCCGAATATGTCCGATGAAATTGCTTCGTGCTCGTGTGCAAAGCCCGGATTTATACGAAAGGATTTCAACTGGGCCGATATTCCTTCCAGTTTCATGTCACTCGTTCGATAAACGATCATTAACCCCTTACCTTATGATTTCTTTCGCAGCTACGCTAACCGAAACTATTTTGTCCTTTGTAAATAAAATATTGCGTACCGGAAAAAGTTCACGCGGGTTATTAAATAAAAAATGTAAATTAAAACTCGGAGAACGTTTTTCTAAAATAATTTAATTTTATTCGATAGTAAAATAAGCATAATTCCTTTTGCAATTAATAAACAGATAACAGATGTTTCTCTGAGAAATTATTAGAGACATTGATGTAGTAATACGCAAACTGAATAGTAAATCAATTTAAGTCTCAATAGATGCACTCTTCGAGTTTCTATTGAGAAATTCCAAAAAGTCAATTTAACTGCTCGATAGTTTTAGTGTTAAACTAGTGAAATATATACCGATTGAAATTGGACCTTAATTCATTGCTAATAAGAACATTACACGAATTTTTTCTAGTACCTAATAAGAGGAAAAGAATTTCTGCATTCGTAAATCTATTTCTATCTCAAATATCAAATATTAATAAGAATGAAATAACATTTTATTTTGTCTGTTGAAAAATGAATAGTATTAATATTTACTATATACAATGTGAACATTTCAACACGTTTAATTCGATGTAATAAAGTAAGGGGTTAACACTAGAACTATCAGATGGATCAAAACGACTGATTATACCCAAACTGAAGTGTAAATCCATCGAAATCTCAATAAATAAGTTTTCTAGTTTCCACACATGATTTCAGAAAAGTCAAATCGACTGTTTGGTAGTTCTAGTGCTAACACTATCATTACTGAATAAGTAAACTATATGTATTATATAAATTATTATAAATTAAATACGATTTTTCCAAAATAAGAACTCAATTAAAAATATATTATTGCATACTTTACACTGATATTTTTACGTAGAATTTAGTTCCATGTAGAATACAAAATTACCAGACACCCTGTATAAATAATTGTTAATTATGTCAAAACATTAGACAATTTCATTAACATTAAAACTACCATAACAAACCAAAAGACTAATTTCGTGTTTTCCATTTGACAATTGTAGAGATTACAGAATCCTGCCACAAATAATAATTATATTAATTAATATATTCATGTGTATACTATAACTATTATTCAGAACATTAGAAAATATGGTTTTGTAATTTGTGAGGTAAGACACTCAAAATCACTTACTTTGAATTATCAATAATGGTATTGTTAAGGGAAACTTAATAATTATAAAAATATTGAAATTCCAAAATTTTCCTAGTGTTGCGTAAAATTACGTGAATATAGATTCCCGAGGGGTAACTGCGTATCGACTCAATATTACTACAGTGTCTGAGGGCTAAAGAACCATTGTAATATACGAAGTCTGAAGTACTTTTCAAGAAGGGATTAAGAGGGATGCCTTGCCAGGCATCTTTTTTTTAAAGGTATCTCGATCAAGCCAGTAGCTGCTGAAGTTTCACTAATGACTTCAACTTTCCAAAGAGATCCTAACCAATTATAAATATAATTACAGCATTTAATAAATTATTCTTAGCATTGTTATTACTATACGTATTTATATACATATATAATATAACATAGTTAAAGTCGCTTTTTTAGCTTTAAAGTTCCAATGACAAAAATAAATGATATCCTCTAAAAAATGTCGCTACCACAGAAACTTCGAAAAATGTCATTCAAAATCTTCCAAACACAATTATTTATTATTGAAACTGTAACTACCGATCATAATTTCGCGACAGGAACACAGGTGGTTATTGCTTTAATACGAAAAACAATATACAAAATAATTGTTAGATAATAAGTAAAAGATTAAATATTTTCATTTGTTTTTAACGAAAATAGACTTCTATCCATCATTTGTCAAGCCGTTAACTATGGAATTTAATTTGAAAAATCTCTCATTGTGCGCAGAATAAAATCTAAGAAAGAAGCTTACACTCGTCAAAAGCAGGTCGAATGCACCTATAATATATTCTAAAGAAAAACTAAAGCAAAACGAAGAAGGATTACGCGTTTACCTCACAAAATAAATAATTTATCGTGAAAAAATTCATTTTGAGTTTTAAGATGACGTGTATGCTCGCGAACGTATTCAACTGGTCAAAGGACAATATGCGAAAAAATACAAAATGAAAATCAAAAGTAACAAATGTTCATCCTTACACCTCCATCTTCCACTAATAATACATTTCTCAAAAACGTAACTCGCAAAGTACCAAAACTTCTAGCGAATCAGCGTGTAGCAGATATGAGAACATTTTGTATTTGGAAGTCGCCAAAAGGAAACTTCTGAAGGGCGCCGCGCATGGTTTCGATTAGAAATTTCGTCGGGGATGGCGCAGAACTGGGAAAGTTCTATAGAGGGAAAAAAACGAGAAACTTTCGATGGAACTGAAACTTTCCGAGCGGATAGCAGACGCGCTCGCAATGAAGCGGGATCGAATAACTCCAATTGTTTTGCATGATGTTCCGCGATCCTCGAGCATAATGCAGTCGGTAAAGCGTAACTTAATTAAGAATTCAATTCACCGTTTTATCAAATATACGACTTCCCTGTTCCTTCTCTTTGGTGAAGCTGGTTCAGTCGCTTCAAATGGGTTTTGCACGGTGCTCCACAGCTAAACCCGAGCGCTCGAATGTCCCATTGCACTTGACGACAAGGAAAAATGTCAGAGGATGAGGCAGCGTCTCGCGAAACAATAAACGACCTTGCGAAAGAATAGCTATATACTTTCCTCATTGGTCGTTCCTTCTTTCGAGATTTTAGGGGCTTCGTTACTCCTTTTTAGATAGACGTAAAACGTGAAGTAACTAAGAATTTACGATGATTTCGATGAAAATGTGGGAGACGAGGACTTTAGTTTTGTTTTGACACTGGAAATGTTATGGAATGGTTAAATTGAGTGATTCTTGTTTTCTTATTATTTGGTCTACTGGTAAACATTGTTGTTTCGTGTTGCCTCCTTTAGTTTTAGGAATTTGGGTGTTTCTCATGAAGTCTATTTTAGTCTAAAATGTATTCTCCTTCATTATCTGCAATGCTCTTCTAGCCTTTTAAATTTCCAATGCGTGACAAAAAATACAGTGCATATAATTGAAAAAAAACTGCAAATTGTAGAAATGTGTTTATTGAAATTTCGATTGGCTTCTATTTTAAAATATGGATTAATAAATCAATTTATTTAATAATTTCTTTGGAAAATAGCTGTGCCTTATAAGTAATTATAAAAGAAGAAATCTGAAATGGATCACTTTGATCCAACAAATAGTTCCAGTGTTAAATTAAATTATAACTTAATTTTAAATAATGTAAACATTTTTAATGAATTTCAACCAATTTCTTCGTGATTTTGGTTAAAAGAAGAAGTTACTTTATACGCGTACAACTCTCGCAGAAGTGAATAACATTTATTTGAAGTATTAAACGATAAAATCCTGATCGAAATAAGTATACGTGAGTCAAATACAGTCGATCTTTGTTTTCTTTGTACAGTGTAATAAAACACACATTTTATTGCTTTTTCGTTTACCGTTTTCATTCGATCCTTTTAATAAAACGCTTTTGGGTGTACGTTTACCTAAAATATTCCTGCTGTTTGTTCCTGCAAAATTGGCTAGCTAAAATTAAAGTAAATAATGGATGGAAAAATACTCCGTGTTTCAGGAATATTTTCTCTGTATATATTTCACAAAAGAGTTCAGGAAAATGAACCCATACAGAGATAGAGAAGAGGATGACACGTGTGTACATTGATCGTCAATGCAGAAGTAAAAACTCACCATAAAATCAACGCAAAATATTCGATCAAACAGAAACTGAGAAGTTAAGATTTATCGTGGTGAATAATCGTTTAACCTACCTGTACCTCGCAGACCTTATTGTAAATTATACAAGGTGGATCGCGAAGCGACGAAGAGACGAATTTGACAAGCATCATAGCGAATATTTTTTTCTGAATTTAAAAAAACTGAAGAAAATTCTTAGTTAGAAGAGTTAAAAATTATTAAAGAAAAATAGCAAGCCACACTGTTGTACACTTTCTAGAGCTATTGATAGGTTAGTATTAGTTTTTACTGACTTGATCCCTCGCGTACAGTTTGTAAAATTTCGTTCTGCACCTTGGGACACATTTAATGATATCAAACTTGAACTGTTTATAGTGTTTCGTGATCTGTATGTACTGAAGATGATTTGATAACTCTGGAAAAAAGGGATTGACAACAAATTTGGTAAAATCATCTTAAAACTCTCCTTGGACTATGTTATTTTATTTAACAAAATTTTCAATCCAACCGCTAGCAGCAGAATAATCTAAGCTGATCACGCTTCGTCATCCACCCTGTATACAGTCACGAGTTTGTGAACAAAGAAACGTGTTGCACGAGTAAAATTGATATGGCAGCTAATGTGTTATGGTCTCGGTTAGGTTTTAGAGTTATTAGATACCCACCAGTAAACACCGAAAAACCAGGAACCAGGCAATAACTGTTCATTTTAATGGAAACCGAACTACACGGTGTACTCGCCGCGAAAATGACCAATGTTATCATGCTACCATGCGCGAACGGTCCACGAAATTAACAACATCAGTTACACAGAGGACTACGTGTTGACTACAAGTTCAATTTCCTTCTAATTTCGCATGCCCATTCCGTAATGTTTGTCCAACCTTCCTCCTCATTGCGAGTTCCCTATTACCCAAGGACAGCGTCACGCTGCACTTAAACGGCCATCTCGTTTAAGAGTTCGTAATTGGACGGTTATCCCGAAGCATTCCGCGACTTTCATCCACGACCGTGTCCCATTCTAGCGATTTTAGATCATCCCAGCTGTTACCCCGGAAATTCTCCGTGACCATGAATATTCGGTAATATACCAGCATTTTCGGTAAACTTACCCGGAACGCTGAGCAAGGGAAAGCTACGTTCGCGTGTCAAGGCAAACAAAAAGTTTCGGAAGCTTATTTGCAAATGGGGCTAGGACGTTAACCCATTTGCACCGTTGGCATATATATACGCTCCATTTTCCTGGTCACTATCGCCAGAGCGTATATATAAACTCAAATTTTTTTCATATTTGAGTTTATTTTAAGGTGGTCACATTAACAATAAAGTCATCAGTGACTACCAACATTTGGATACATTACTTATTACTTAATACATAATAGTACTTGATACATAATACAACATTTCTTAAACAAACATTTCTTAATTCTAATGAATTCTGTTGTTGGTCAGTATCACAACAGAAAATTTCGATAAAAATCATTAATCACAATTTTACGATTTTTCTATAGTTCAATGTACTAATTTGAAATATTATATAAAAGCAGAAATTTGTATTTGTACCTTTTCGATTAAAAAATCTCAATTTCCCAAATTAAACGAATAAAACCAAGGTTTACCAATTATCGTGAATGTTGTGAAAGTAACTAGTTTATTTATTCCTCCATGCAAATGAAATTTGTTTCTCAACTGAAAACAGTTTGTTGATATTTAACTGTAATTAAGGATACACAATTGGTTAAGTGTTCGTGAGTACACGCAGTTCTGGATAGTGAGCATTTGTAACAACTTTCGTGCAACTTTGAAAATATTGACTTGAAAATTCCAGCTGTTTGGTGGCCATTAATTCTACCGTTGTAAAGCAGAAGGTATAAAGAACTTGGTAACTCGTAAAGATATCGTAATAAATGTCCATTATTATGCGGTAATTTAAGGCATCGCCTTTCTTAATCCGTTTCATTAAGACGGCACGCAATTTCAAATTTTACTGCCGGTAATCATGCTGAAAACGATATTAAAAGAAAACTAGAGCGAGCAACGTAAAATAAGAAAATTATTAGAAGCTACAATGTCACATAAGTAACACATTAACACAGTATACTTCCATTAGACAAAATTATAATCTCTTTCATACATCCATAACTCTTTACTTAAATGCTAACTGAAATTTCAATCAACTTGTTAAAAAATATATCGAAAACTAGAATCATTTCAGATGAAATAACAACTCTTTCTTTTATTAAGTTGATTTTCACGAAATTCCGTTAAGAAGCTTGTATTTAGTTAAAAATACTATATTAATTATATTTATTATTTACTGCAATATTATACTTATTATTTAGGTATCATAATACATAAAAAATAATACATAATAAGAATAAATTTCTAGTTCTACGAAAAAATCCAAAGGTTGTTAAATCCTCTAAAGGTTACTTAATATTAACAAATTTTCAATTTCTTTTGAATAATCGTTATTTACAAAAAAAAATATTAACTCATCTTTGTGTCACATATGTTTGAATTCGCTCGCAAACCGTTGAAGAGATAAGACGCGCAGTGAGCTCCGGATATAAACAAATTATACGAATATCTAAAATTACGTGTGTGAATTGTGATCAGTGTATGATCACTGTAAACAGTCAACACAACAAGCTGTACTTATTATGACGACACGAGTCACATACCAACTCACCTCAATTAAACACGACCATCCTCGACACTCCCAATATCAACATATCAAGAAAATAGGTAATTCCGATAGACCCATGAATAGAATTCAATAGTATACAGCGACAAACAGATATAGACATCACAGATTTAAATATTTCATGGCAACGGACACAAATTCGAAAAGGCAAAGAGAATAGAGAAAACGTACAAATCAATGCACTTGCCGCAAAAAAACATGCCCTTGATTCAAACGCCAACAATATACAAAACTCTAACAGATTCACCGTGTCAAGTCAAATCGAACCTGAAACACTTCCAATAAATAACAATGAAAAAGGATTCCAAAAACAGGCCCCTATAATCATGGATATCACCAACTCCCCCCTTATCATAGAAAGCATAAAAGCGGCTCTATCTGAAGAAGAATTCGTCTTGCAAGACGGTCTCAACAAACTCTATTAAAATAAATACAAACACATCGGTTGCTTAAAGAAAAATAATCCATTTCTTGAAACAAAATGAAGTTGCATTTCATACACACCAACCAAGAGATGAAAGAGCTTACAGAGTAGCCATTAAAAACCTACACCATACTGTATTAACAACAGATATAAAAGAAGAACTAAGAAAGAAAGGATTTAAAATTCGAAATGCTACTAATATTCGTAGCTGGTAAACCAAAGTGTTGTTACCATTATTTTTCGTGGACCAAGAACCGAACGATAACAATAAGGAAATCTACAATCTGAAAGACCTTTTTAACACTATAATAGAAGTAGAACCACCACACAAAAAAAAAGAAATACCACAATGCTTTCGATGTCAAAAATACGGACGCACAAAATCCTATTGCACCAACCCATTTTACTGTGTGAAGTATGCAGAAAACCATCCCTCCAATACCTGCAACAAACCAAGGGATATTCCACCAAAATATACTCTGTGCGACGGCTTTCATCCTGCAAATTATAAGGGATGCACTGTATACAGAGATCTCCAAACAGCAAGAAGCAAAACAGAGAACAGAGCAACAACGTTTCGAAATCAAACAATAAGGGAAAATTTGAACTATACCGAAGCGAAAAATGGCAATACAGAAAAAGCCGACAGTAATAATAACAATAATAACACCGAGTTTTTACATAAATTTGTAGCCCTCGTTAATCAACTTATGAATCAAAGCAATATCCTAATAAACCTACGAACATCCCTTATCAAAAATAAAACCACATAACAACAATGGACGGCGATCTTAGAATTGCTCTGTGGAACGTCAACGGCCTACTGCAACGAAAACTAGAAATAGAAGCCTTTCTCAATGTACGAAAAATAGACATACTGTTAATTTCAAAAACCCACTTTACAGGCAGAAACTACTTTAACATCTTCAGATAGAAAACATACCATACTCTACACCCAGATGGAACTTCTTACGGAGGTACTCCAATAAATATTATAAACGAAAGAATTTGACACTATGAACTTAACGAATACGAAAAAATTTCCTCCATTCAATAAGTATTAAAATAAAAGATGCTTGTGGCGCACTAGTCGTGGCTGCAATATATTGTCCACCGCGACATCAAGTAACAAAATAACAGATCGATAACTACTTCACACATTAAGAGAGCGATTCATAGCGGCGGAAAATTTTAACGCAAAACATCCACAGTGAGGTTCAAGACTTATAAACCACAAACATAGAAAGATGCAAAAAACAATGTTATCTAGAGGATACAATCATGTTAGCACAGGCAAACCAACCTACTGGCCATCCGACCCGGCAAAAGTCCCAAATCTCCTAGATTTCTATGTAACGAAAGGTATTTCAACAAATTACCTTAATATACATCCAAACTTCGATTTTTCATCGGACCATTCGCCAATTATATTAACATCAAGTTTAAAAATTGTAAAAAAAGAAAGACGCCCATCACTATGCAACGCAAAAACTGACTGACCCTCTGTTTGAACATACATCAACAAAAATGTAGATTTGAAAATTTCACTGAAAAGAGAGGAGGACATAGACAAGGTAATACAATCATTAACAAAAGAAATCCAAACAGCCGCATATCAATTCACGCCGTAGATAAAAGCAGGTAAATATACAATAAACTATCCGCTATTTACACATGAAAAAATTGCAGAAAAGCGAAACATCAGGAAAAGATGACAAAATTATAAACACCCAGAAGATAAGAAAAAAATTAATAAATTATCAAAGAACTAAAGAAATTGCTCGGCAAAATGCAAAATGAAAATATTCGGAAATATTTACAAAACCTGTTCCTGTACCCACAAGATGACTATTCACTGTGAAAAATTATAAAAAAAAGCTTAGAAGGCCAGAAGAACATTCCATCCATACGCAGAGAAAATAATACGTAGGCTAGGGAAAATTACGACATAGGTGAAACGTTGCTAAGCACCTTTCTGAAGTTTTTAAACCCAAAGAAAACACAACTCCTGATATAAATACACACGCGAACCAGAGTTTTAATGAAGACTGTACCATCTTCGAATATTTAAACACTCCACAGCAACTCACTAACCCCATCAAACACTTTAGTCCCAAAGAAGTAGTAAAAGAAATAAGGTTGCTCGACAACAAAAAAGCACCAGAATTACTGAATCACTGAAGGAGTACTGAAAGAACTTCTAAAAAAAGTCGCAATAACACAAATAATCAGTGCAATTATCAGGTTAAAATATTTTCCAATACAATGGAAATTTATGGAAATTATCCTCATCCAAAAACCAGATAAACCTCTAACCAAAGCAACCTCCTATAGACCGATCTCTTTATTGTCTATCTTATTAAAACTGTTTGAAAAACTACTCCTTAAACTACTGAAACTTATAATAAAAGAAAAAAACTTAGTACCTTAACACCAATTTGGGTTTCGTAAAATATTCCACGATTGAACAAATGCATGATATAGTGAACGAAATTGAAAGTAGTTTTGAAGAACACAGAGCCTTCGTAAATATAAGCCAAGCCTTCGATAAGGTCTGATATACTGTATAAAATCAAACAAAACCTCTCGCATAACTATTACACCTTATTCAAATCATATTTAAACGAAAGATACTTTCACGTGAATCAAAATGGCAGCTTTTCCAAAATATATTCGATCCTAGCCGGTGTCCCACAAGAAAGTGTACTAGGGCCCATTTTATATCAGATTTTTACCGTGGACCTCCCATGTGACGAAAATGCAATAACAGCTACATACGCCAATGACACAGCAATTTTAGCGTGGCAAAGAGTCTTCAGAAGCCGCAAAACTCCTACAGGAATCTCTGCACAAGACAATTGAGTAGGCCAAGAAATGGAAGATGAAAATCACATTACTTTTACAACAAAACATATTACGGGCCCGGAAATTAAGATAAATAAAGAGAGCCTTGTTTCAAAAGACAACGTGAAATACCTCGGCATACATCTGGACGAAAGACTTACATGGAAAAATCACATCACAATGAAAAGAAAGTAGTTAGATATAAAAATTAAAAAACTGTACTAGATACTAGGTTACAAATCACCTCCCTCATTACAAAACAAATTGTTGCTATATAAAGTTGCGATCATCCCAATATGAATGTACGGCATCCAAATTTGGGGTTGTGCTAAAAAAAATAATTTGAACATCATACAAAGATTTCAAAACAAAGCCGTAAGAACAATAACAGGCCGCCCCATCGTACGTGAACGGGGAAACTCTTCAAACAGGCCTACGAATAAAATACGTAAAAGAACAAATTCAAAAATATGTAACAACATACAATGACAAATTAGGGACACACCCCAACAAACTGGCTATGAACCTGACACAATCTCCAAGAATCAGAAAACAAGAGAACGATACTACACGACCTACTGGATAGGCAATGAAGGAAAGGAAGCAGTAACACTACTGAGGGTTAACCAGGCGTATGCAATATACAAATTATCAAATTTACGGGTTGGTTCACCAGAGCCCGTTGTAAATTTAAATTAAATATATAGAAAAATATATGTTTGAGATTCTACGTGGATACAGAATTCACCTTAAAAATACGATATATTTCCAGCTGTCTTCATTGTAAATATCTCCTGGTGGTACTCATACAAAATGCAACGCGTCAGATGCACTTTATCCCAGGACATGTTTACATGCCGACTTTTCAATAATAAATCACATTTCCAGCAATATTACCGCGTCTTCTTATAAGCTACATTTCGACCTTTGAAATAGGTATCTACGTGAAATACCTGCGATTTGTGAATATCCTCAAGCAAATAAATTCTATACACTTGTAAAATTTCAAATGTAACGAATATTTTCCACCAGTTTCTACAAGTAAAGAACTACAACAATTTCGTGATAAATTAATTTAACCATTAGAAAGACAAATAAAAATTATGGTACTTCTTTTTCCTAATTCCATTGTTTCAATTCTAACGTAACAGATTTATTCTACAAAACGTTTCCATTTAATTTGTTTACGCAACAATTAGAACGCAAATGTTCAGGCAAATTTCTATTTTCGCAGATTGTTTGGGAAAAACCAAAATAAAAAAGTATTCATTCGCAATAATAACATTGTGTTTTAAAAAAATGTTTAAATGCAGATAAGTTTTATATAAAAAATTGAAAAATATAAATAATTTTTATACAAAAAATGAAAGTTATAAATAATCGATAATTTTGAATTCAAGCCACCACACATGTACTTTCCTTCCGTCACAAAAACGCGATTACCACTGATGTCGCTATTATATTATATTGCTGCTGTATTACTGTTGTAAAATTTATTTCGCGTGTATTTAGAAACTAAATTGATCCGAGCCAATTATTCCAGCGATCCGGTGGACTTTCGTTAATGATCAGCTTCGGCTAATGGGATACTTGGAGCAAGAAGGGAATTAGAAAGATAGGATCAGACAACGCGCAGTAGAAAATGGAAGTGAGAGAGGGGGGAAAAGATACTAACATACAGCTTTAAGCAGGCGCAGTGACTATATCGTAATCCACGCGTTTTCGCTCAGAAATCCTTTAAACTTTTGATGCTATCTACGTAAGAGGATTTTTCGCTGGAAGATGAAAGCGAAATTAAAGCGTACAACTGTTTATGCAAGACGAACGACAAACGATTCAAGCTGGCTCCGTCTGTTGATTTTTTCCATTGGCGATTGTACAGTGACATCGATGGAACGCTGTATCGGGTGAACGTTATTCAAACGAATAAATTCAATATGGTTGTTCTTTCCGAGTAACGAATAATTAATGTTTATCAATCACGGATAATAAGGAAATTAAATTTATTCGTTATTTTATGTAACTTTTGGTTACATTTTGAGTAACTGTTGACAAAATTCATTTGGTCTTCGATAATTTTGAAAGAAGTAGGAAGGTCCTTTTGAAATTTTTCAACTCGCAGATATATTTTTGATTACACATTTCTGCGGTTGACCTCCAAAGCTTGGCAAAATATCCTTACTTCTTGAACATTCTAAAAAAAAAAATTCAACTTCTAATTATATTAAAATGAAGCAAGTAAACGGAAAAAATCGAAATAATTCCTGATATAAATATTTCGAATTTTTATTTCTAAAAACAAATTTTTCGGTTTTCAGGCGCTTCGTTATAAAATGCAACCGAATCGATGATTCATCTGCTGACGTTACTGGTTATGTTTACCTCTATCAATGTCAACAAATAGCGACAATCAATTTATTCCACAAGAAACTATCACTGAATAAAAATACAAGTAAAAAAGTAATTAGCTTGATGAAAAACAAATATCGTGTTGCGTGTCCTTATTACAACTAAAAATAAGTATACATTTCAATGAATGTTTTCAATCTCTGTTGGCATAAGAAATTATCTGGTTATTTCTTTCTTAATTACAATACCTTCTATAGAATGTACCACATAAATGTATCATTTAAAATACTTTCATTGTAATAAAAATCTCGTAAAAATATCTCCTGTAAGCATTGTATAATTTTGAAAGAACCAGAATATAGTGGTTAGTAATAATATATTATTATGTTAATATTATATTAATAATAATAATAATAACATAAAAAGTTAAAGTATAAATTTTAACGTTGTTTTCCTTCTCAATCAAATGGTATATATTATTTATAAGCGAATTGGTACGAATGTTTCTTTTCCTTTTACACCAGTCGTAGTGTTAAGAAATTTCTTGTTCAGATCCATGCAAACTCAACTTGCATAACAGTGTCGGATCACCGTGACCGAAACTGCGAAACGAGATTTCACCCTTGTTCCTTCTCTGCAACGGTAATATTACATCGAGAAATCTACTTTCGCGAAAGTAAAACCAATTCTCGTTATTGCTGCTTGTAGCTCTTGCATAATGTTAATAACTTGAACGGAACATGATTTTTGAACGGTAAGGAGTGAGACGATCTGCGTGTTCGACTTTACTATAATTAATATCTAACATAACTGTTAACAAGTAGCTGTAATAGACAGTAAAAATATGCGCTACTAATCAGACTGTCAATTAACCAGTCAACTGCGTTTGAAAAGTACACACGTCATCTTAAAATCAAAGTGACAGTAATTCTTTTAACGATAAATTATTTGTCTTCTCAGCTAAACATGTAACCCTTCTTCATTTTACTTTAGCTTTTCGTTAGAACATATTATAGGTGCATTTAGCCTGCGTTAGACGAGTGTACACTTCACTATTTGATTTCATTGCGAGCATTATCAGAGAATTTTGAAATTAAATTCCGCAGTTATCAGGTTAATGAAACAAAATAATTTCACGGACGAAAATGTAAATGAAAAGAAACGTTTGTTCCAAAAACTGCATTTATAAGTGTCGTAATAGTGAATCCAATTAAGAATCGTTTTATCAAATCAGTTATTGATTATCGAAAAAAACAGCGTTATGTAGTACCCAGCCAAAAATACCAGTTACTCACAAATAAATTAAAAATAAGAAATTAACGTATCCTTAAACCGGGAAAATACGCGACAGGAGGAAATCGTTTCTTGGATGAATTGGTTAAAATTAAACAACGGAATAGCGTTGAGCAACATAACGTATCCGATTACTTTATCGTTTGCGTCCGATTAACAATTCCTTCCTGACAATTCAGTGAACGAGGCAATACCGTACGATCGAATACCCTATAATTAAACTGTTCCTTCGAGCCGTGTTCACTTCGCTGCAGAAACGCGACAATAAAGGGTCGCAATTTGCTGCGAGGCCGAGCGAATATTGTCGCGAGAGGTAAGAGTATAATTTATATTCGCATCTGCGATGCATACTTCGTTTGAAATGCGAAACGTCGGTGATACCAAGAGGCACGAGCTCCGACGACGAAACTGAAAGTATCGAGCTCGACAATTGTCGGATCCGCGCAAAGAAGTAAGGAACGACTGCGTTTCCACGGGTACTAGCGAACACTGAGCGAACGAAACCGATTTCCCCCGAGTTATTCGGCCTCGCATTATCGACTCTATAGAAATTCATTCTTAATACACAATGTCAACTGCAAACACGGGACAATGATTATAGCGGTTGACCTGTGACACATAGAAATTGAATTGTCAGCAATAATTGTAGAGCTTTAACATCTTCAGACCAAGCGCACATTATAATGTACAATGCTTGACTACTTCAATACCTGATAAAATATTAAAACTGTGAGAACCATACATACATCTTTGCTTTGAGCTTATTTCTATCAGAAAAGTAGCATGCTACCATTATTTTATTCAAAATAATGTCATTACTGACGCTGCGTTGAATGGCGGTTCGTTTTGTACAAAAATTAGATCAGAAGTGGTTAAAGTGTTTAAGCCTCGAAAATATAGATCAGAAAGAAGTCTAAACAATATTTTCATTTTGTTTTCCTAAGATTTTATATGAAAAGTTGTGTAATGATGGAGCGTGCTTAGAATAATTTTTGTACAGACAACAGAGGGTTTCAGAAGTTTCAAAATTATCTTAGTTATTTTTTCAACGATTACTTTAGTACACAATATCAACTATAAATATAGAACCATGATTATAGTATTTAACATATGCCACATGGAAATTGAATTGTTAAATATATTAATGATTTTTGAGTAAGTCTTCAGAATATAAATTAAAAAGGATTCTAAACGATATTCGACATTTCATTTTATTTATAAAGACAATCACGAGAAGTTAGTGTCACGATGCACAATATGTTTTTGAATTAACTCATACACTCTTTTATAACTCACAGCTGACATTGGCTTTTTATCAAATAAAGGTTCATGAATATGCAAATCGGGGTAATAACGTTCTCCAACTGAAATATCTCAGTTATCTTTAACCTTTTCAAGAATACCATCACATATATGTATGTACATTTAATTTTAGTTTAGTACCAAAGTTCAAAGGTCATCTGTATGTGGACACTATTTTTCAGATATATCCGAGATTAACCTCTTTTGATTCACTTCACTTATATCTATTTCGAAAATATAAATTAACTATTTATTAAGCATAATAAAATTTAAATAGTCAAATATTAACCATTTATCAACCATAATTATAACTTAAGCATAAAGTATAATTAACAAAAATCTAAAATTATTTTCATCTGCTTCTAAATAAATCTTCTCTGAAAATGGTAAAAATAAGAATCACTTTTTAGTAAGAATATTGTACAATAATGAATTATAACGTGTCTAGAAAAGTTTTTACGTGACCAATGGAACGCTTAACACATTATTTTGAGACCGGTCACGAGTTAACTGGTATTTGCACTTGCATTAGTTATTACAATTTTTTTAAACACAGGGCAATATAGAATATTTCAAAAGCAAAATATTCGAAGTTATGTAAAAAATATGCCCAAAGTTCACTTCAATTTATTATGCATAAATAAAGTTTATTAAAGTTTATTTAGATTGTCTCATTTTCATATTTAATTACGGAATAATAACCGGTGGCATAGGATAGTTCCTACGTAAAATTGCCGGTCAACAAACTGTTAAAAAATTCGCGTATAGTATTTCTTCCCACACTGCAGGATCCATAAAAATTCATTCTTAATGCACGATAGCAACTACAAATAAGGAACCGCAATTGCATTGGCAAATATATTCCACCCTCTTTCCCATCTTCCGATTTCCCTCTTCTTATTCATCCCCCGACAGTCATATTACACCGACAAAAACCGAGAGATTAAATTTCCCTGCCACCCTCGTCGAATTGAAATCCATTCTCATGAACGGCCGGACCCGTAACTCCTGCGTGACTTTTAACTTTCGACAAAATAGGGAATCGTAACTTTTGATTAAGACGTCCGACGAATTAAGTCTTCCGAAGAACGAACGGAGAAACGGTGAAAACCGGGGAGGGAAACGGAAAAAATGTACACCCGCCCCTCCATTTACACGGAACTTTTTGTATACGAGTCTTCTTTTTACACGGTGAATTATTTTTTTCAACACTAGATTTCAGAACGCGTCGATTTGGCGCATATTGAATTGTGTAAAAACTATTTATTAAATGTTTACGTCAATGTTGATTGACGCGATTACACGAATATGTATCCTAATTGTCTATTCTTATATCTCTAATTTCCGAGATTGAAATGAACGAACATCAATTGTTCTAGGAACAATAAAATAAACTGTTCAATAAACGTCCGTAAACCTGGTGTTAACCATGTTAATCATGTTTAATACTATTTCTACCGAAGGCGTCAGAAGATACCATTCGAAATTTTCACTTAAAATTATTTTCTCAGTTTAATAATGCGTCCTAAATTGAATTTTAGACATTTCATATAGTTAATTTTATAATCGTCACTGGAAAACTCGAAAAGTCCATTCAAAATACGCGACTAAACTTGGAAAATAATTTCCAGTAAAAATTTCAAAGGTTTACACGATTTTATACCTCATTCCAATATTTCAAACCTTCAAAGAGATTTTTATGATTTAGTTACATTTCACAAAGAGTTGAGCTATTTAAAATAAATATATAATAAATTACACGTTAGAAACAAGTATTTCTAAAACTTGTACCAAATTTTCTTTGCACCGACAGACTCCGTTTACGCGGCTTTCGTTCGCGTAAAACAAATTCACGTGGAACGGATACTTCGCGTAAATGGAGGGACGAGTGTACTTAGATGGAGAAAGGGACGAAAAGGGGAGAATCGTCTATCCCTTACCGATCGCCGGTGAAAATTGCTTGTGTCGCGAGTGCCATGGAAAACCGGTTTTCTCGCTTCTGCATTCTGCGCTTGTTACCGGACGGCTAACTTTCCGACGACGCGATTGAAAGCTGGCCCGCGATCGACGTTCCTCCCTTTTCTTGTTAGCCCAGTCGAACGACCAGCGCGCTCTCATTGCTCAACATTTTGTGGACCCGATAGTTTTCGGTTGAGCGACGGATGAAATCGCCACGCTTGCACGAGCGAGCCGCATGACGCGCGCGAATAATATTTGTTTTGATGCGACTCAACGACGTTGGAATCGCGATTTATTCCGGTACTACCTTTACCGGTTCAGATTATTATCAAATTGGATTTTATAAGCGTTCGAAGGACGAAAATTTTAGGAATTTTGAAGGATTTAAAGAAGTTGAGGAATTTGGACAATTTGAAAAGTTCGTGGAATTTTGAAGAACTCGAAGGATTTGGAACAT
This sequence comes from Nomia melanderi, assembly GCF_051020985.1. Taxonomy (NCBI): domain Eukaryota; kingdom Metazoa; phylum Arthropoda; class Insecta; order Hymenoptera; family Halictidae; genus Nomia; species Nomia melanderi. Next base: position 3,038,653 of record NC_134999.1, on the reverse strand, counting down.
TTACAAAGTTCAAAGCAGTTTTAAGAATTCGAAGGATTTATAAAATTTAAAGGATTCGAAGAATTTGAAGGATTCGAAGAATTTAAAGAATTTAAGGAATTAAGTTTTAACGTTTTTCAAATTTCTTTAGAGACCTTTATACGATAACTTTGAATTGAAAAATACAAATTATTGAAAATATCTTCAGAAAATTAAATAATCAAGTTCAATAATTAATGCGACATAGGCATTAAAAATATCTTTCGCTAAATATAGAACCAACGATGCGGAAAATACATTCTTACGTCATTAGTAAATGAACAAGGCGACGCGATGTTAAATTGCTGTTATAAGCGTGTTTAGGCACCATTTAAGTCGATCAAGGGGAACGACATAACATGGTTCTCTTCTTACACGATTGGGAAACAACATTTTTTCTTTTATCCTTACATGTCTTTTATTTATTTTCATGGACTCTACTTATTTTATGAGAAAAGAATTTTAACCCTTTGTACTCGTGAAGAGACTCTCAGTTGGTTTCACATCACGAAGTTATAAAATTTGATATTTAATATTAAGCTTTCTATAAGTACTTGCAGCGATATGTACAATATTGAAATAAACTAACTATGTTTCTTAATTTATGTGTGACTTTACGTTAAGTTAGTTTCAAAAAATATCGTCTACATCTTATTCTAAAAATGTGAATACTTCTAGTGAAAAACTTTCGAATGCAAAGGATTAAATACAGCATCTTAATTTTCTAATTACTGAAAAAATTACAGTTCTTTTACAGGAAACACGAAACCACTACGAAATGACGAATATTTGAAAAAATAGTTCCGAAACATGGCAAAAAATTCAACATTTCCTTCATTGTTAAATTCAAAGTACATTATTCAATCGAAAATTCCGCAAGTGCACCTACAAAAATCTGGTCAATAGCTTTCACTAGAAATTTCGAGTGAGTTGTTCTTGTTTAGAGGAAAACACGTTTGAAGTTTCAAGCGACTGGTATTAAGTGTTGCACAATTGCACCAAAGCGTTTGTAATTCCTTTGCCCTTTTGGATTAACAGTATAACAGCAGTCAAAATAACTAATTTTCAATCCCTGACGAAATTTAGAGCAGGATATTTCTGTAATGCATAGTATACATTTATTACATTACACACTAAAAAAACAAAAGGTTACTATAATTTCAGTAATTGTAAGATAAATTTTAAATTGATCGTTTCTAGTGTTCTATATTGATTAAACTAAACTAAACTAAATTAAATAAACTGTAGAGAGCCTAAGCTATATAAACTAGTTCTACTATTAATCAAACTATTTAACATTTTTGTGCTTCAAAGCATCGAAAGCACAAAAATTAATTTTCAATTTGCTCAAAGCATCGCTATCCTGACTTTTCTTGTTAAGCGAAACTAGTACTTTCCGCGATGCGTACAATCGTTCGTGTGTCGCTAGAATCACCGTGAAGGTATTTTCCAGGGAGTAAATAGTTCAACAAGATTTTCCTTTCATCTTCCTGTAGACGAGGACGATTACAAGTAGAGATTACCGAAACACGCGGACAAGGTTACACCGTTCCTTAGAATACCTCGGGAAATTTGTCTTTTAGGGGTAAGTGCGGGACTTAAGGTCGAGGATCCGAGGTTATGTATATACCGGTAGTAACAGGACTACGGAGTGAAGCCTCGTACCGCCAGCAAATCCACCAGGTTCAAATTTCATTAAATTATCCAGTTATTCACAGGAATTTGCCGGATCAAATGACGAGACAGTGAACGAAATCGTTCTAAAATCTTATAAAATTATATACATTTAGCCCTCAATTTACGCGGCACATTTTCACGCGAGTCCCTTCTTTACGCGATAAATTAGAACAGTATTTACGCGATAGTTTTTATGCTCGACCTTAATTCACGCGATCTGAATTTAGTAGTGATGAAGAATTGAATAGTCTCATTAAAGCAACCACTGCGGGAGCAGGTACATATGTGTACTATAAATTTTTGTATGTTAAAGTTATTCTGATACTACTTGTAGATTTAACATGTTAAAAATTCAAAACATAAGAAATTAAAAGTTCTTAAACAGTATTCTAAATAGAATTGTGTTATGTTAGTAATGAAAACTAGTATAACTTGATTGATCATTCAGAATTCAAGAGAGTAAAGCGGAATGTTTGTACGGAAAAAAGTTATTTGATAGTCCTACTAACTTGAAACGTAATACAAATGCTCTATAAAATAAATAATTCAACAGGTGTTTCACCGATTTTGAAATTGTGTAAGAAAAATAAGGGTGTCAAATGTTCACATTAATTCTATTTGCAAAATACGTATTTCACATGTATGTTATTACTAATATTAACAATTAGACGAACGAAATTATGGATACAAGCTAATTGAAACATATTTAATTTTCACAGTGATATAAAATTTGTTTATTCTTAACTCTTGTTAAGAGAAGACTCGTAACAAAGATTTTACATCGCATTTAATTAATTATTAATTAAATGCATAATTATTTTGTATTACATTTAATAAAGACGAGTGTTACACACTGTCTATTAATCAAAGGGATTTATACTGACTGTAATACACAATACTATTATACAGCTTTCATTAATTATACTAATTAATTTCACTTCCACAGTGAATAAACATTTTCTATCTCAGCTGGTAAACTAATGATTATATAAGATAAAGGCACCAGTAATTGACCTGGTATCAGTAGTTGACCATTTTTCAGGAAAATATAAAAAATAAGATTTTTAAAAGTAGTAATCTTTCCATAAAGGCACGATAGATATACAATACTTCAGCATCTATCGACCCAACTCCGACACACTTTTATCTGAATCGAATTGTTTACCGTAAAAACTAACAATTTATTTCATTGACAATGATTATATGCTTCCAATTTCCAACATGGAATTAACTTCTTTTCATTCGTATTTGTCTATTTACTCGTAATTTGTCATGATCGTTTTAAATAAATGATATTAAAATAATCACCTTTAGTGCTTTTGGTTTTGCTATAAGTGGTCAACTGTTTACTAACAAACGGTCAATTACTAGTTTTCTCGTTTTTAAAGGGCGGTAAACTTCTGGCGCAAATACTGAATTTTCAAAAATGTCTATAAAATTTAGATAGTATAATTATTTCAAAATAGTTCGCTTCGTTACATAATGTAAGAAGTTCAAACAGCATTTTCATGGATAGAGTCTCTCTACTTAATAAAAGAACAAGCGTTTATTATTCACGCAGAAAATTTTTCTTAACTGATCAACTATTGGTGCTTTCACCTTAACTTCTCTCAGTTGTAAGAGGAAGAGTATCAGAACACAAAGGATTAATACATTAACGACGGAGTAATTATCCTAGGGATTCATGTCAAATATGAATTATATGAGCCACCAGATTCATCATAATAAACGCTGAAAATAATTTATAGTTCATTTTATTATCATTCACTTCATACGAATATATATTTGATGCAATTACGCACGGTTCCTAATAAAAGATAGTATTTGATTTGACGCAGTATTGAGTCATCTGTCGTTACGGCATTAACGACTATCTCGTTCAATGAAGCTTCTATTCGTAAAGGTTAATTCACTATGTAATGCAAGCTGAACTACCGAAGGATCGTAAGACGAATTTCCAATACGTCGTAACTTTACTATTTAATTTAACAATGGGAATTAAATTTTTTCTCCAATACGACGTTACAATTTTATGTACGCTGATAAAAGTTTTATAAAAACGTAATAAACGGACCGGGATGTTTATGCAAGTTTCGATCTTTACAGGCGAATTATAAGAGAGATGAATTGTTTAAAGAGTTGGTTGGTATAGTAGTAGCTTCTGTAGACAAAAAATAACTCAGAACTCTATCAAATTCTATTAAACTTTGTACTGTATGTATTTTCTTTTAGAATTTACAAATTATAAATGCATAAGAATCTACAGTTTAGTAATAAAACATTCAAGATACAATTTTGTAAACGGCACTGGTATTTGTTAAAGTCTATTTAAAATATTCATCTTGATATATTCTAAAGCAAGAAACCAAAAATTTATAACAAACCACATTACTTATGGGATGACCTATTTCTTAGAAACACATACTGGTAGATTTGAATTAATGCGAATTGTAAATCTTTACCAAGTCGCATTTAATGCGAACAAAAATTCGCGAGATTTCTTCCATTGATGCAGTCTCTCGTAAAAAAATGAAATCATCCAAAGATGCAAATTACAAATCGAAGCATGCAAATTTAACAGAGACTTGGACAAAATATAGCGAGTTGATTATCATGCGTACGAAGTTAAGAACCAAAAGAAAGTGCTACCCATACTATTAACCCCATTGATCTGTGATTTATTTCTTAACTACAATCGACACAACTACTTTATCCTTAATAATTTATTAGGAAAAAAAATTCTGATGCTTCTTCTATGTCTAACTTTATTCCAAATCGTAACGATTGATAATAAAAAGACATATTTAATTTATATTTAACGAAAGCATATAATATTTAGATTTGTCAAATTCAGTTGAAAATTTTCATCACGAGTTTGACACGGTATTGCAGGTCAAGAGGTTAACATGAGTGCCACGGTGGTCACGGATGACCGGAGCTTCCAAAATGCTTGAAAACAATTACACAAAAAAAGTGATGTCAAATCAAAATATTTAGTAATATAAGCGGGTAGATGGTAGTGTAATATGAGTACTGCGGTACCAAATTATTAATAATTATTTCTAATACCATTTGCCTTTGTTACGAAAGAACAAAAATATTATACAAAACGCTCAAAATTCTCGTGGCGGCCAATCTGTTAAAATACTTCATAAAACAATAAACATGCTCATTCTATCATAAATGAATAAAATACGTACGGAAAGGTATATTCTAACCCTTTACACTCGAGACCGAAACAACAGAAACAAAATATTCCTAATGTACCCAAGATTTTTCTCCATGTTAACACTATTTCTACCGAAGATGTGAAAACACACTTTTCGAAATTATAAGTTAAAATTATTTTCCAAGTTCAGTCGTGTATTCTGAATTGAGGAAAAATAATTAAACTGAGAAAACAATTATAAGTTAAAATTTCAAAGGGTGTCTTCTGACACCTCCGATAGGAATAGCATTAATTCCAAATAACGTCGTCAACGCTTCAAAAATAATGAGTATTTATAATAAATATTGTTGAACACGGAATATATTTTCATATATTTCTTTCAAACTAGAGACAACCCTCACATTTCAAAACGCGATCAATTTCTACGATATATTATTCGCATGAATCCCAAGATACCTGTATTTCACGCTTTTCCAGAACATGTGTCCACGGCCAACAACGATCTCTTAAACGGCCGTCACCGAGTTAAACGTTCATAAAAAACGGTGTTCGCGCAGTCGGACCATCGGACCTTTTGAATCCGTCCCATTGAGCGAGCTGGCGCGCGCGCCGCGCCGCTTTCAATCCAACAGTCGTCGCGACTGCAGCTCTAACCCGACCGTCACAAAACAGTTCCGTTCGGGCTGGGGCACCGGGGCCTTGCATTTAGCGGTCGAGCATCGACCGGGCTGCTTTAAATTTCATTACGACGATTATGCCTGGTAAGCTATAATCCTCCGGGAGAGGAGGGATAAGGCATTTCTCAACTGTGCCCAGCAGCCGGCACTCTCCACCGACAGTCCCTCGTTATTTAGCCCAGGGAAATTTAGTGGACCGGGCTGATATTACCAACTCGCAGGATTATTTAGAGCCGGGAGACCGCAAGGCCCCGCAAATTCCAGCGAACGAGCTGCAATGCGATGCAGGTGCTACAGAGAAGTAGAAGCCACATATTTACAGAGACATCCTGGGAATCGATGCGACTCCGCTCGAAGTGAAACGAAACCGAGAGACTCAGACACCGTAGGCTTTGCTAATGCTTTAATAGACACACCTGTGACACTTTGGCTGTCTGCAAATTTGGCTGACATAAGCTCTCCGTGGGGAAAATGAATTTTCTCTGAATTTTGAGGGATCTATGATTTAAGGTACTGCCAGGGGATTACTTGATGGCTAGAATGAAGATGGCAGTGCTGATTAATCAATTTTCATTTTTTCTCGCTCAATTTTCTGTTGGTTTTATATCTTAATTGGTGATATTTTCGATCACTGATTTACTATTTGGTAATAAGATTATAATACGATACTAATCGAAACTATAAAATTGTAAACTAGAACGACACCTCTTGCCTCTGTGCGGTTGCGCTAGACACCAAGTCATCTCCCAACTGTACAGGAAGGTTATGAGAAAAATTGGTGAAGAAAATCTTGCCACTTCAGTTTCTGATTCGTTAGGAAAACTGATTTGATTATATGAGTAATTTGATGAGTGCCGATTTGATAGTCAATGTGTTAAAAGGCAAAAGAGGCTAATTCGTAGATACACGTTTCTGTGTCATCTGTGGAGAATTGTTGAGCAGAGTTTAGGCGGAGAAATGATTAGGGGTAATGAAATGCAGAAGAGGGTAATAAAATGACAACGGTGTACGGGGGTTGGATGAAATAATGGAACCACCTCGTATATTAATGGTAGAATTACCGAGCAAAGTGATCTGCTTAATTTTAATTTCTTACGAACATGACACGAGTGTGTTTGTTGAAATTTTTAATGACTTGTATTGTAGTGTATGCATTTCATATTAATGAATTAATGTATTATTAGATATTAGTAGTGATTTTATTAACATCATATGAGACCATAGACATGCATATAATGTAGTCAGAATATAATTACAATGTACAACTATTATTCATTTCAACTAGACAATGCCCAGTTTATAAGCACTGTTCCAATATGTTCAACGACTCGTATTCATAACGGAAATCCATCTAAAATGTAGAATATTTAATTCCAGCTAGTATTAGGCGAAAATTATTCAAAATAACGAATATATTATGTTGGTGTGTATGAAATGTCGAATTTTTAAGTGAATATATAACACTGCATATCTTTTTTCAAAAGCTGTTTATTTAATTAAAATGTGTTCCATTTTCTTCAATACACTTTTCTCAACGATATTTTAATGGATAAATGCCTGTCTTAAAGAAATTCTGATCTTTAGAACCAATAAACTCTGATATGGAATTTTTCAGGCTGTCTTCATTTTCATAGTGAAATGTTTAGCCAGTAAAAACTGTTCTAAATGTTTAAAAAAATGAAAGTCGGTTGGCGAAAGATCCCGTGAATAAGCTGGGTGCTGCAAAATTTCATATTTTAATTCATTTAATTTCGCAATTGTTTTGTACGACGTATGCGGCCGAGCGTTGTCGTGGAGAAGTATTGGGCCATGCAGATTAACAAGTGATGGGCGTATAATTTTCAATTTTTCATGCATTTCATCAATGTAGTACTTTTCGGCTGTAATTGTCTCCCCAGTTCGAAGGAATGAGTAATGAATTACTCCAGTCATATTCCACCAAACTGTTATTAAAATTTTCCGTGGATGAAGTGATTGCTTTGGAGTATGAGCACAAGCCTCATCCCTATCAAGCCACCGAGCACACCTTTTCCTATTGTCGTAAAGAACCCATTTTTCATCACAAGTAATAATCCGATCGAAAAATGGCACTCGATGAAATCGGGTTAGTAATGATGAACATACGTTCAACCGATTCAGCTTATTTCGCTCGGTTAGTTCGTGCGGTACCCACTTATCTATTTTTTTCACCTTGCCAATTTCAGAAAGGTGTCGCAATATTGTTGTATGGTCAACTTTCATTCTGGCAGGAAGTTCCCTTGTAGATACAGTTGGATTCGTTCCCACTAATGCTTCCAGAGCATCATTTTTCACAGACGTTTTGGGTCTTCCACGCGGTTCATTTTATAGGGAAAAATCACCAGATCGAAAATTTTCAAACCAACGCTGCACTTTTCGATCGTTAACAGTATCCTTCCCCAAACGCCTGGTTTATATTTCGTGCAGCTTTTGCAACATAATTACCAAGTTTATACTGATATAAAAAAGTTACACGAATATCGGTTGAATTCATATCGGTATAAAATTCAAAACAAATAACAAAAGGGAAGACTTTTTAGAAAATTTTCTTTGTTAAAATGTGACTCTGGCAATGGACAGTACGACTATAAACGTGGTTATCCCAAAAACAAAAGCATAACGAAAACAGGGAGACAAACGTTCACATGCAAAGAAACACCGACATTTTGTATGCATCAACCTAATAGAATGACGAAAAAATTCAATCTGATTGTTATTTGCAAATAACGAAAGTTAATGTATCCGACATCCACAAATAATGATTTAATTGAATTTATTCGTCACTTTATTCGTTAGTTTAAATAACTTTTCCCAACATTACACGTATTAACATGAAAAACGTAAACAACATCGCCTTGTTATCAACTGAATTTATAAATAAAATGACGAATAGCAACTAACGAATATTTACTCGTTATTGTTTTTCAAATATAGTTGTACTCAATAATAATGTCGAACATTGATTCCAACAAATATACTTTCTATTTTGCTGAAAATATAGCAATGTAAAATTCGCGGGAAATTGCACCTTCATTACGATTGAGAAAACTGCGGTCGAGTTTGTAAGATTACGACCGAATACGTATATTTATAAGCTGAACACATTTAATCCCCCCGCTTAGCGAGCATTTCTCCATTTCAAATGCTGAGAGCTTCTCGGGTGGTGCTGAGAGTTTCATTTTTATGACGGAGAGGCTTCGTGTCGTTTCATTTTTTATTCAGTCGGTCCTGCGTTTTAACGTTTCACTGCTGATGACACTAACGGGAATATTGGCATTGCAATTTTCGTGTCAGGCGTTTATACCAGCTGTCGTATTAGAAATTTCATTCGATTACTAATTTTATTAGTTTTTCGTGGGGCACGTTCACTGGATACTTCATTGCGTGTTTTATTAAATTAGACGACAAAAATTTACTAATTTTACATACAGTTCAGTACAGTTATTAGTAAATTGCGGATGTTTATGTAAACGCATATTTTTACAGAAAATATGTAAAAACACATTGCATATTTCACATACTTCTCTGACCATTTATTTTCGTAAAATTGATGCTTACAGACTTACAAATTATATTCTTGTATAAGTATATTCCTGTACATGTCGACATATTATTAATGCATATTCAACATGTTTTAATTGCATATTTTGACATATTTTAGTGACATATAAACATCTGCGGTCTAGTTATTAGTTACCATATGTCATTAATAATGTTTCAATCCTACACAGTACCAAGGAAACAACAAAACCTCTAAATTCTCGCTCTAAAGAGACGCGTATAGATCAAAGAATCCCCTAGAAAAGCAACACTAAATAATCCCATTAAATTTTCCTAACTCCGATACATCGAGGCGCGTTGAACTTGAAAGAGCCTCGGAATTCCAATCGTTTTTCTTAATCCAAGAATCGTCAGAAGTTTTTAAGTGGCTGGTAACTTCAACGCCGACAGCGTGAGCATGTCACGCATAAAGTTCGCGGCTAGTCGAAATATTTGCGTTAAGCAGCAAGTGAAAGCACTCTCCCCAGAAATCGGAGGTGATTTGCCAAGTATGTCGCACTACAATTAGATCTACATCCAAATTTGACAAGGTCGGGCGCGGGTTAAACGTGCACCAACCAACGTAGCCCCGTACTCCTGACATGAACTTGGTCTCGAAGGCGGAGGTAGAAATTGCAGGAGATATTTCTCCTAGGCGATGTTTCGTGAGCTAGAAATTCGCGTCCGTTCGCCTGTAAAGCGATATCGTAGGCGCGCCATTCTTTGCATTTTCTTTGAGCCCTCCTACCACCCAGACGCTCTCAATACGGGAAATCAGACCGAATTGAACAAGCGGAAAAAAAAGCGGAGAACGCGAATGGAATTTGACAATATACCGAACACAACGAAGGTTCAATCAAGCGGGAAATGTGCTTTAATAAAGCCGGAGTAATATATTAATCCCTTATAGAAGTATAAAGGCAAGAGCAGACATCGAAAGTACAGAAATAAAAATGCAGTAGGATAATATCGATTGTAAGGCAGTATTTTATGAACTGAATAAAATGGTGAAAACTTGTTGGAATATACTCTTTTTACTACAATGTTCCTCGCTCGCAGGCTATAAAAGAATGCCCTAAGAAGGGCATTGCTTGGTTGGAGAACCCCCTCTTGTCGGCGCAGTTCTCGCTGTTTATTGCGCCCCCAGATTCGGGGACGCTTTCCCTCAAGAAGGCACCGATTCACGAAACGCAGACGACCAGCGTTCGACTTTTCCTTCATTAAAATTATCTTATATGATATTTATTAGGAGTAGGAACGCCGGAATACCTAAAAGAAGATGGAATCAAGGACAGTAAAAAATTATTAACGAAAACGAGGCATAGGAACTTTGATAACGGAAAGAAGCACTAGTTGGAAGAAGAAAAAAGGAAATCATAAAGTACTATTTAAAAATTGTGACGTGACCTTTGCAGGACGTGATAAAATACCTCGGGCCGTGATACGTAATATTTCGTACCCTGTAAATTTTATTTGACACATTTGTTCGTATCATCGACACTTTTTCGAGATAATTGGTGTTGTTGATTCAGTCTCCATATATATTTTTTTTAAACTAAACCTATTTTTATTTCGGAAATTATTGAGTTTTGGACCCATGTTCACTGGCTTTTTTTTAATCCCTGATAATACCGTGTCAATATAGTGAAAATTTCAAACAGAATTTAATGAACATAAAATATTACTCAGTTCGTTTCAGCTTACATTGAATATTATTTTTCTATTATATATTATTATAGCTTAGAGGAAAGAAATAGATTGTGCCTAGAATCTGTATTTTTTTTCGATGAATGTAAATATATGAATATTAGTGGCAGTAGTTGTATCGATGATTGTTGAGGAATAAATAATGATATATAGGTATTGCTATGTAAGCTTTTAAGATACAATATTATATTTAAAAAGTAAATAACTCTTGTTAGTTTCACTTTTTTAATACTTTATTTACAAGATTAGTACGTAGATAAGGGAAAACTGTATACGGATCAATATTTCGTATCTTGTTACATTATATAAACTTTGATATCGAATATCGAATTTTCTAGTTTTGCTGTATCAAAGTAACGATTGTAAATCGATAACAAATTGTTAAACCTCGTCACGGCTGAAATTTCAGTTGAATTTTGTTTCCAAATAGTTTGAAGAATGTAACGATTGGAAACAGTGATTGTATACTTAGATAAAAGAATATGTTATTATAGTTTTTTGACATTATTGATTTCTAAGATAGAGGATATTTATACTGAGATGAAATTGAATTTGTTGTAACATTAACTTGTGTCTTTTGACGATAGCTTTTAAGGGTTGATCGCAAACGGAAATGTTCAATAAACGTGACAATGGACTTTGAATATCAATAGGCTGCAGATCTTTGTGGAAAATCAAATTTCATTGGTGAAATTTACGAAGGTTGGAGATGTAGAGCAGTTCAGTTCCTTTGATAAATGATTTTGGTATATTAACGTTCATGTAAAAACTATATTGAACTGAAGTGTATTTTATATTTCATCATATGTATAAAATTTGCATTTGATATAACAATTAAATTTCAAAGGAAAAAAAGTAAAATATTTTTACTACCTCGAACGAATTCGAAGGTTGAAATTATCCTCCATCTTGAACTTAACGTGAAAAATCAGAAACCTGTTTTACCGACTGTTAGCATTAACAACTCCATTTGGTGTGCTGTTTCCAAGCAGATAAATTGAAATTAAAAATAAAACGACAGAAATAACAAAATCTAAAAATAACAAAACTTATAAAATATTATATACAACTAAACTTCGTAGAAACAGTTTCAAGTAATTCAATGATTACCATATAATTATTATAAAACATATATTGATTAATACAATTTTAAAAAACTATAAAAAGTACAGAAAGATTTTTTTTACGTGATCTGAGAACTGAAACTTACGAAAAGATAAATTTATACAATATTAAAAATCCAAAAGAAATATATTGTCACACAAAAAAAGTTAACAACTTTTCGCAGCAAAACATGTTGTAAATAGTTATTTACATTTTATATTAGTGTTCTCGAAAAGTCTGAATGTACACACATCTAAAATTTCCTTCACAAAAAATTGATTTTCATCGTGAATTCCGCGAGCTGGTTAAATTCGCATCTGTGTATTTCGAAATTCCGAGACCGATGGTAATAACTTAATAAATCGATTCGAACTCCGGAGGGCAAGTTGTAACGTTATTTTAACTCCATTAGACCAAAATTGCATTATAATTCCTCAGTCACCCCGGCTGAACAGGCATCGTACATAATCTCGCTACTTCTAGTTTCAGTGAACTCCGCGTAACTATACCGACAGAAATTGATGGAGACGTTCTAGAAAGTGACGTTTCGCCAACTCAAAATTCACTAGCACCAGCCACCGCCGCAGTGTTTCCCGCATCAAAGAATTTAGCGATGTATTAGTGTAGCCTTTGAACCACGAACCCCTTTAACACTAAAACTACCAGACGGGTCAAAATGACCCATTCCTGATTTATTCATTTTGCAATTATTAATCCTTTGCGCTCATTTTATTTTCAATGTAAACATGTATTTATTTTTAAAGAAATGGATTAAAGTAATTTACAGCGGTAGAATTCAAACGTTTTATATTTATTGTATTTAGTATTATTATAATAAGATTTAATTTTTATAATCTTTTAAAGTCTGGTACTTTTTAAAAGAATTCCCAACGTTCCATAGCAAATTTGTATTGTCATCTCTAGCGTGACACACGAGTGCAAAGAGTTAAAAAGGTAACAGATGTTTCCCTAAGAAATTATTAAAGAAATTGATTTAGCAATATGAAAACTGAATTATAAATTAATTAAAATTTCGATAGATGCATACTTGATGTTTCTATAGAGGAATTTTAAACAGTCCATTTAACTGATCGGTAGTTTTATTGTTAAACTAAAGTCTGCCATCAAAAGATACAGATAAATAAATGTTTCCCAATAATATACATTGTAGGAGTACATTTTCTTTCGTTTGACATTTTCTCTCAACTCCTTAATATTTTATTCAATATCATTTTGAATTATTAAAAATATTGAGATATTTAATTATTTGGAATATTTTGAATCATTACAGATATTGATGTACATAATTATTTCGACTATTTTGAATTATTACAGATACCGAGATATTTAATTGTTTAAAATATGTTGAATTATTAGCAATAGTATATCTACACAGTAATTGCATAATTAATTATTATTAGCAACTTGAGGAAATGTCTCAATGGCAGCTTACAAGCAAAAGTCGCATAATACTTATTAAATATCACGACAAAATGCACAGTTTAATTAAATCTCACAATGGAATCTTGGATTGTCTCAAGTGAATGCGGACAGAAAGTGAAGGACACAGTAGAAGGATTATCTACGGCACAGCGTTTCCTGCGTCTATAATCTAAATAGTTCCTTAGAAGAGTTTCTTACTATCCGACGGAGTCGCGGCAATGAATGCGTACATATGAGCGTAAAACAACGTAACACTGACAGCTTTAAACTGTGATTTACGTGGCAAGACGAAGTTGGAAATAATTCTTGCATAATTATAATATATACAGCATGGTACGCTGGAAATCTTCCAATCTGCAAGATCCATTTATTCAGTACTACTTTCTGGATACGACATGAACAGTAATTTTTGGTTGAACTTACTAATTTATAACGTGAAACAATATTCTTCATGTTCACAGAAAATGGAGAGAAAATATGAAATAATATTATCAGAATACCTTGAGAAGTAGAAGCTATTCTTCTGGTAACAAATATTATTTTTAAAATGTTTGTTCCATTCTTCTTAATTTCCAATCTTTTAAAAGTTTCTCCATTTATCGGATTAAAGGACGTTCAGAAAGCATTAAAATTTACAACAAAAAGGTTACTAAATTAATAGATAATTCATCGTTCATTCATAAATTCAATTCGTCATAAATAACAAATTATAAAAATTATAAAAATAAAAAACAAAACACAATGCTATCATTTCACAAACAATCCTTGTTACTTATTTCTTTCAGAATTTCATATGTACCCATTAAAAAGCTTTACACGAGCTACAAAAATATATTTTCAATTTAAACGGCATTGCAACCTTTGTCTAAAGTTACAATCGAGAATCGGTCACACAATCAAGAAGTACAATCACAAAAAAAGTAACGACACCCATGCTTAACAAAACAAATGCAAAACAAATACGTAACCAGTAACCAACCGAGAACCCAGAATCTAAATAATTTTGACCGGACCACCGCAATCCCAAAAAACAATGAATAATTCAACGCCACTGTCAACATTTAACTGCCATTAAACAGGAACGCATTAATTCATTACCTTTCCACCCACCAGCCAACCCCAAACACCAGTACACTTACATTCAGCATGGTATGTAGACAAGTAAATACTATTAAAAATTCGATGTACGAATTTATTTCGTTCAATGCAAGGTTAAATATTTTTTTTGTTATTTAAAGCTTAATTGAAACTCTCAGCAGAGAGTTATAAAATTATACTGGAAATTTACATGAAGTATTACAAGTAACTTTTTGTAGAATACTATAGAATACAATAAATTAAGCGTGTAACATTATACTTTTAGATTGCAATTTTACTTTTAGAGCAACGATTTAATATTTAATGGTGGATGTAGTTGGTATTTGGTCAATTTATCCAATAATTTAACTCTCTGAGTGTTTAACAAGAGACTGTATATCATGACCACAATTACATTTGGGAGTATTGATAATATTTAACTGTGCAAGGAATGTAAAAGGATAGTAACGATGGCAATGACCTATTCCAAACTTTTTCTTTGACTAGTTTCGCGTAAATAAAACTTTCACTAACGCATTTGTGAGATTCTTCTGATTAAAGCAAGATCAAACACGACACACCTTAACTTAAAATTCATTAGAAGAAAACAGATTATTGCAATTTATTAAATAAGTAAATGTTTCAAAATATATCGTGTTTGGTGTCGTTTCAGTCAGAGAAACTTCACAATTGTCCTATGCTTTATTTCTTAGCTATGATCGATGCAACTATTTTATCATTAATAATTTATTAGGAAAACGCACAATTTTTATGCTTATTCTACGCCTACGTTTACTTCGAAGGTTCATGATTAATAATAGACAAGTAATACTTAATTTATATTTAAAAAATATAAATAAGACATAGATTTCTCAAACTCAGCTTGAAATTTTCGTAACGAGTGTGACACGATATTATAGGTGAAGGGGTTAATTGACAAAAGTTTCAGTCAACGCAAGTAAAAAATAAAGTTTGACATTGCATTTATATCCCCTCATCTTTCTGTTTTGATCGTTCCGAAGTTCGGATCTCTTCTTCCATTGGCACCATCCTTTTCTATAGAGGACAAACAGTGGAACTCGACTCGGATCTTATCTCAACTTGGAATCAACACCGCTGCACGATTACTGCCCGGTCGCAGTTCCGATTTTCGGGTACTAATCGCGAGAACACTATACTTACACGAGTCAAGCTGCAATTTTGCTTGCGGATAATTATTATCTCTCGACAGATTGCTTCCGTGGCGCGTCGCCTTTTGTTTCCC
Organism: Nomia melanderi; assembly: GCF_051020985.1. Taxonomy (NCBI): domain Eukaryota; kingdom Metazoa; phylum Arthropoda; class Insecta; order Hymenoptera; family Halictidae; genus Nomia; species Nomia melanderi. The sequence goes on along the minus strand of NC_134999.1, from coordinate 3,022,959 downwards.
CCGCGTATGCTGTTACGCATCTTAAGTATTGGCACGTGTCAACCGAGAGGCAGTTCGCTATTGCTCCATTATACGGGATAAATGAAAAGCTACGAGCTATGAATGCGCCGCACGTGACTTCGATATGTCACGTTTCTGATCCACCGTTTCCTTATGCCGGCCACCAGCTACCCCCTACCGCCCCTAGCATCCTTCCCTCACCTCAGCCAGGTCGACCAGCCTCAAAATTCGAGTTAGGAGTTTGGAATCCAGGCCGGTATCGGCCGAGCGGCGTTCTGAATGCGCGAATGGAGCTAAAGTTTTGAGTTTGCCGGGGGTGTGTCACTTCCGAAAAATACTTTCATCGGCTGGGCTTGGCTACCGGCGGTTGTTGCGCATATAAATTCCGCGACTGGCGCGGACAGGGAAGGTGGTACAAGTTACGGGTAGCCAGCGTTGAAATTCCGTGACAGGTATCATTTAAAATCGATGCGCGTGTGTTGGTGGGTATGTATGTGGCCGTATGTACTCGTGTGTTCGCGTCGCTATTTCCTGCATTATGGACCCCGATCACATGGAACACGAACGATTAACGTATTCTGGGCTACGTGGCTCACTGGTGGGATAATCGATTATTCCGCGTACGCGGTTGCACATTTCGGGATGAAAGAATGACAGATTTCGGGAATCATTTGATTTCGGTTTGCCCGGTACTGTGAATTACAGATTCTGTTTCGAGATATTTTTATGGGTGTGTCTATATCAGTGAAATGAATGTTAGGGTTGATGACTGTTTATTCTATCGCTGTTAGAGAAATCGATATTTGTTCGATTAGATTTTGGTAATTAGAGGTTTAACACGTTCAGTACATATGGTACACGCCAATTTTTGTAAGAAGATATTTTCAAGAGACGCGTGGTCTCGAATAGCGATACAGTTTATAACTACACATTATAACTCAATATTTTATTTAAGAAATTAATACAGAAACTTTCGATGGCACGGGACGTATTAAACGTAGACAATGAGGGTACATATTTGCGTAACTGCATCAATCGAAATCGAGTCAAACATTTACCAAATAATGTTTATAAAATTGAGTACGAATCAAATTGACTTGTTCCGTAAATCTAGTGTTAAGGAAAACAGGATGAAAGAGTAACATATTAAATGAAAAGTGTAAACAAAGTTATTCAATCGCGTGAAATGTTTCATACTTTCAGCTTTTAGCTTTTACTTAGATGTAGATTTCAACGATACTAATTTAATTTTCCTGGTACGCGAGTAATTTTTCTGTAACATGAATCTAATTGAGTACAAAAGAGCTAGTTGGGTTTAACAATTTTGTTTACATTCTTATGTGTTTATGCTCGATTAAATATTTTTTTAACGCATCTTTCGAAACTTACATTACGAAAACATGTTAATAAAATTACATGAGTATAAATTAATTATATGACAATAAAAATTGTTTGACACCAACGGTACCGGGAACCAGTCAAACGGCCGGATTTAACATTCTGTGTTTTCTTTCATTTATGCAACGATTCCAATATTGTCCGATTAATTCAGTTTTTTCAGTTATCTTCTCTTTCATTTCTGTTTCACTAAGAAAAATTTATCATCAACCTTGTTTACCTTTATCTTGTAACCAGTTATTTGACTGGTTACGGTAGAAAAAGTTTCGGCACGATTAGTGTTAACACTAAAACTACCAGACGGGTCAAAATGACAAAGTCCTGATTTCTTAATTTTGCAGTTATTAAAAAGATAACAGATGTTTCTCTGCAAAATGATTAAAGAAATTGATTTAGCAATACGCAAACTAAACTGTAAACCAATTAAAGTCTCAATAGATGCACTCTTGGAGTTTCTATAGAGAAATTTCAAAAAGTCATTTAGTTTTAAAGTAAAACAACCGAACACTGTCGTGCAACTCAACATGCCAGATTACTTTATCGTTTGCGTCCGATTAACAGTTTCTTCGTGACGATTCAGCGAACAAGGCAATACCGTGCGACTGAATACTCTATAATTAAACTGTTCCTTCGATCCGCTTTTACTTCACGGTAGCAACGCGGAAATAAAGGGTCGCAGCTTACCAAGTGGACGAGCGAATATTGTCGCGAAAGATAAGAGTATAATTTACATTCGCATCTGCGATTCGTGCTTTGTTTGAAACGCGAAACGTCGGTGATACCAAGAGGCACGAACTCCAACAACGAAACTGAAAGTATCAAGCTCGACAATTGTCGGATCTGCGCAAAGAAGTAAGGAACAATTGCATTTCCACGGGTATTAGCGAACGCTGAGCGAACGAAACCGATTTCCCCCGAGTTATTCGGCCTCACATTGTCGACTCTATAGGAATTCATTCTTAATACACAATATCAACTGTAAACACGGGACAATGATTATAGCGATTGACCTGTGACATAGAGAAATTGAATTGTCAGCAATACTTGTAGAATTTTAACAACCTTGCTTGACTACTTTAATACCTGATAAAATATTAAAACTGTGAGAACCATATGTACATCTCTGCTTTGAGCTTATTTCATAAAAGTAGCATACTACCATTATTTTATTCAAAATCATGTCATTACTGACGTTATGTTGAATAGTGGTCCATTGTAGTTAGATACGTAAATATAATTTTGTACAAAAATCAAGTCGGAAGGCATTAAAGTGTTTTTTGCGCATATGAGAAATGCAAACATCGTGTGAGAACGAGCGTCAGCGGCCGAATTTATGCCTTACTGTGCCATAAGTTGCTTTAACAGTATCCTCGAATTATAACAATCATTTTTAGTAATAACTTTTAACCATGAAAACACTGAAACTGCATGTCCAAAGAGAGATGCGAAGCGTGATAGAGCGACTGCAGTCGCCCGTCGTAGTGAAAGGCTTAAACCTTGAAAATGTAGATCAGAAAGAAGTCTAAACAATATTTGCGTTTTGTTTTCCTATGATTTTATATAAAAAGTTGTGTAACAGGGGAACGTAGCATGCCTGGAATAATTTTTGTATAGGCAATAGAAGACTTCAGGAGATTCAAGATTATCTTTGTTATTTTTTTATGGATTACTTTAACCCTTTTTGAGTAAATTTCCGTCGAAAGAAATGGCTCTTATATGGGCCAACATGCTCTACGATCTCACCAAGTTTCATTACAATCAGAATTTTCTGGTTGGGAGCTTTTTCTTGTAAGATCTAACCTAACATCGCCTTCCAACCATCACCCTTACCTCCCGCTGCCCTCGATAAAGGCGACCTACCCATTCAGCCGACCACACGAATCATTTGGGTCATTTTCCGACCGTAGAACTAAATGAAAAGTAAGTACGTACCTACCTAGGTACAATAGTGCACGGTTTGTAAAATCTTCTTCAGCTTATCAATAGTGTCAATAATTCATAACTAGACTATGGACTTTTATGTAGATTCAAATATTTAAGAACGTAATTAGAAAAATATAACTTCAGATAAAAGAGATTTTTCCAAATAAATTTACTATTAAAAAGTCTACGGTTTGCATATTTCATGTACTTGTTCGTATCGTGTTCATTTTGTGCAATTTTGCACTGTCAAATTTCCTGTAAATGCATAAAAGTCTGCTTTCTAAAATTTCCAAATAATATAAAACATTTTGCATAGACTAGTATAATTCAAATTAACCCTTTGCAATCGAGAAAAATACACATCGCTTCGAATTTGTATTTTTCTGTGTATTTTTCTTTTAAAAGTTAATTAGTTGTACCTAAATTGAATGCATCACTTGACTAATATTATCACTAAAATTAAATATACCTCATATTCTAGTACCACATATTAAAAGAAGAAAATGGAGAAAAGAACTGTAACACAGTAAACAAAATAATGTTAAAATAGAATTTCTCCGAAACAGAAATATTATTTCAGAAATTCCCATGATAGGATTCACCATATCAGGTGTAGGTTATAACTTGCACGGGGTGTTATTCCAAAAGCGATTTGCGCACCCTAATTCCACCCTCATGGATGCAAGCAAACAAAAGTAAAAGGGGTGAGGGTATAACATCCTAATCAGAGTTAACCAAACGTAACCGTAAGGAGGAAATATTGTTTTATTAATTAACATAGTATCTCATCGTTAAACATTGCTATATCCAAAATTCCTCCAAACTTTTTTAACCATAACGTTATCACGAATGTGCTATCTTTAAAATAAATTCGATATAATTCATTCTTTATCATTGAACGTTGCAGTAAAGAAAAACAAATTCTTAATAATAAATTAATGCATCATATTTACCGTTTTATACGTACGTGGACAATTTTCGTTGTCGGAATTATTTAATTATTTATTATTGTCTATCATACGTGTAATTATATATACAACTTCTTTTTTTTAATTGTAAAATCATATACTCCAATGCAGTGTCATTACAAAATACACACTAAAGGTAAAGAACAAATATCTCAAATTAATCAGGCTAATATGAGCCACTCACACGCCAAATCGATTAAATCCACAAAACAAAAAGTAGAGAAATCAATAAAGAAAATCATTCGTCTTTGTTATAGCCTGATTCGATTTATTAGATAAATTATAGCAGAATAAGAAACAATAATACTACAGAATCGATAAAAACGACAAAACACTGGGTGTGCATCGTAATAAATTATGAACTTTGATCGTTTTAGATTTCAAAATTTTAGTATCATTTTGTACTAAAAAAGTTTCTGTCATATCGTGATGTTAAAACAATATATATACGTATAAATTTATTTAATAATATATATATTATTAAATAAATTTATTTCAGATACAAAACTGCTTCAGTACAAAAATTTTTAAAGATTGAAAAAGTAAATTCAACCGATTTGGCCTGTGAGAAGCTAGAATCAGTCGAATTAATTTCTTTCATTACCACTTGAAGTACCGAGCAATTATGGCGAGTTAGTTAAAATTTCTTATAAAAAATATAAGCATAAATTTGTTGAGGTTTGAAGTTTCTTTTATTATTTTATCTATATAAATTAATTTAACAATCTCCCGCAAAAATGTCTTTATAACAGAAAACAGAAATTCTGAAATAAATTATTTTCGCCCGTTTGATAGCTCGTGTCAAATACGCTCCACACTCGAATGTACCAAATACCATTCTGCAATACCGAGTATCAAAGTACTGAGCCACTTTCGCAGGCATTCCAAAGGCAGAACTAAGTGAAGACTCTCCGACGAAGTAACGGTCTTCTGGCAATGATTCCGTATCTCGCGGAAATGTAAAATGCACGATAAAAAGAACGTCGCGCCGCCGCGTCACGCCAATAGCGCCGAGTCAGAGAGAACAATGAGCTCTTCCCAGTGTAATGAACGGTTTCCACAATTGTATCGCGGTATTTCGAGAATCTGAACTCTCTCACGCGAGTCTGAATAGAAGCGAAATCTTGCGTGTTGCGCAATTGAGTCACGGAGACGCAATGAAACGCTCCAAGTCGCTTCTCCTGTTAAAAATTGAGAGTTAAAGTTAATGAGGAGAGTTGCGAGTCTCGTCATCGATTATTCAAGGTGTTACCACTCCTGAATGACGCGCCATTTGCCTTAAGCAATGTTCGTAATTTTTATGGAAATTTCTGACTTTATCTGAGATATCTTTTCAAAATATTAGACCATAATTAATAAGCCTCATAACTAATATTGTTTCATATTTTACTTTCAAAGATATTTTTTAATACCATTTCGAAAATGGTATTAAACTATTAATACAGAAATCGGAGAACTTATACACCAATGGTCAATATGAGGACGATAAAAAAATGTAAGCACTACATAATTTTTTGTTTAAGAAGTTAGCATAGAAAAACGACATTATTTGTGGGATGATCTAATAGTTTAATACCTTAAAAACTAATGATTCAATTTTACATGATTTTTCGTTAGATACTGTATCTGTGTAATACTATTACAAACTGTACCTGTATCTGTGTAATGTTCCTGTAACATTGATGTTTAAAAAGAAGTAATAATAACTAGGTATAGACAAATAATTATTTAACATTGCATTTCATATTTAATAGGTATTTAATAATAAATTCACGGATTAAATTCCTATGTCTCTTAACAGATAATATTTCCTTACATTTCTCAATTGTAAATAAAATACAGAAAACGATTTTTAAAAAAAGGATTGATCCATACAATTTCGTTATACTTTCTTTAACATTTTCAATTGTGTAAGTTAAAATGGAAAAATTTAATTACCTTTAGAATATGTTTATTAGTCACTAATACAATTGCATATTATTTCATTAATCACGGTGTGATGTTCTGACTCTCAATAAACTACATTTATACATGAAAATAATTAGAAAATCAGAGTGTTAATTAGTATGTACAAACGACATCAACGTCAAACTTTCGAAAGCTAGAAGATTGTTCTACTTAACGACAAATCGTTCAATTATGTTCATGAGTAATGGAAAACAGTATTCGCGACATCTAGGAACAATTACGTAAGATCGTATAAACTGAATTCCGACAGTTAAACATGGTAAATGGAAACGCCATAGTGTAGGGTGCATTCTATACTCAAGGATTTATGTAGACTCTTTCAACCCTTCGTGTCCTGAAGGTAAAGTCTCACTTTTACTAAAATACTATTAACCCATTGCCTTATGATTTCTTTCTCAACTGCGATCGATCCAACTGTTTCGTTGAAATTTTCGTTAATAATTTATTGAAAATAAGAGAAAATTCCAGTCTTATTCTATTCTAACGTGTGCTCTAAGGTATAATCATTGATAACAGAGGAGTAATATGCAATTTGCATTCAAATACAGTGAATAACATTTATGTTTGTAAAATTCTATATGAAACCTTCACTATGAGTCTGACACGATATTATAGGGCAAGGGGTTCACACTAAAATTCCTGATTTCTTCTTTTTGCAATTACGAACAAGATAAGACGCGTTTCTCTACGAAATTATTAAAGAAATTGATTTAGCAATACTCAAACTGAATTGTAAACTAATTAAAGTCTCGACAGATGCACTCTTGGAGTTTCTTAGAGGAATTTCAAAAAGTTAATTTAACTACTTGATAGTTTTAGTGTTAAGAACTAAAAACTAAGCAGTTCAGAAATTTTTAATTTAACCGATTTATTAGAAGTGTGCAAGTATCCAAGAACGAACGCGATGATCAAGTCGAATAAAGATAAAAGTAAATACATAAATAGGTTAATACTTTTAATACCTTTTTATACAGAATATTTATAGAAATTGATTAGTGTATTAAAAATGACTACACTACTCACTACTTACCTTAGAAAAAATAATCTGTATTATATAATGTTCTTTGAACCAAACGCCTTTCCGTCACAGTTCTTTTATAAAACTTTAATCTCTTTTGAAATATTTTATCGTATTTAATTAAAAGAAACACCCTGTATACACTGTTCCTAACGTTCTAAAAAAAGCAATTACAACTTTTAATACTGTAGGTTATAAGCATTGTTATTGGCGAGACTTCGAGAGATTGCAAGATGAAGCACGTTGCTTTCTATTGCTTTTCCTGCATCCTTACTTTATTTCTCCTTCTATCACCACTTATACTTCATTTATTGTAAAAAATGTCTGTTCGTACGTCTGTGTCACGTGGACGATACAAGAAAAAGTAGAATATAAAATAGTACTTAAAAGTATAAATGACTGAATTTCGAACGTAAAGTATTACGACTAATTAAAGGAAAAAATTAAAAATTATCCTATAGAAAATGTTTAAGTATAAACTACGTAACTAACTATTTTAACGTAGTAATTACTAAAACCAAAGAGGAAAATGATGGTTGATTGCACGAAGAAACATGAACAAATTGTAATCAACATGAAACTGCGAAATGTATTATTTTGCAACAATGGACTCAATAATTTTTCACTCGAACATTATTCCGTTTATTAACTATTCTTTATTTCCCGCGTCGTGTTTCCCGTACGTCTCTTTATTTCCTCTCATAAATGTTCAATTGGAATCGTGCCCACTGTGATTAAGAGTATTGTGTACACAGCTTTCAGTTGAATACTTGTGAAAATCTCTACGCGTTCTTCGCGTACCAGTTCCAAGTAAATCAGTGTGTTTGAATAAGATATGTTTTAACTATCTTTTTCTGTTTATCTCAATCAACTTAATTCAACATTTTGGGTTTCAGGAAAAACCATGTTAAATTTAAGTATTAATTTTTTTAGTGATATCGAACAAATCGAATTTTCTTAGACCCATGAGATGTAAAAGGATCAAAAGTGTAATTGCTCTAAAAATCTTTTCATCACAATTTCTATTTTGTTAGGAAAATAGACATCTTTGAAACGATACTAATTCTTTCAACGGTGAATTCTTTATTTTTTCAGATAAAATTCGTTCTGTGTTTCACGAGTACACACTTCATTTTTTGATTTTATTACGCACAAAACAAGATATTTTTCAAACTAAATTCAACATAACTTAACAAACATAAATATTACTCGATTCATTCGAATTCAAAGTAAATATTATTCTTCTGGAATCAATTTTTATAATTAAAAGCAAACATAGACATAGAATATGCCTACAATTTCTCTCGTTTTCCGATAAATTATTAATGACAAAGTAGTCATATCGATCTGAGTTGAGAAAGAAATCATAGGGCAAGGGGTTAAGGAGCAGCCGCAACTTGTTTGGCCGAGTCGGGGATCGCGACACGCGGGATCCTAAAGATGAAGGTGGCTCGCGTGAATATTGCAACTGCAGGTGCTGGGAACACGACGTATCTATATACGGGGGCCTAGAATGAAGCGTGTGCGTTCACGTAGCGGTGAACTGGAGTCCTGGTGGCTGTGAGTACGGTCCGCGGCGCACGTACGCATACGTAGAAACCATATCTCGTCTTCCCATGCTCGGTACAGACAATACACCAGCGTGTGGGCAACGTCAGGTTAAACCGTTACCTCGATTCTCTGCTTGTACCTATCGTAGACAGACTATCTGAGCGCTTTTCCACCCTTTTGTCCCCCGCTGTTTCTCTTTCAGCTCGTTCCTGTTTTTCCCGATCGTTCCCCTCCCGCCATTTTGTCGGTCGCCGCAGACCGTGACTCTCGCTTCAAATCTCTGAACCTTATTTTATTGGATTGCAACGTGAATAAGCTCGATTATACTCGGTGCTTTATTTTCTTCTTTTTTACTAGTAGGCTGAGGATCTTTGTATGTTCGTGGGGAAGTTGACAGTGCGAAATTCAGCAGAATAGGAGCGATATGAAGAGATGTATAAAACATTCGAAGTGTTGTGGTTTTTGTAATATTTGTTGAAAGTAACTAGTTATTTGTTTTAGGATGTAGAGAATAACAACGTTGATTTTAACACTAAAACATCCAAACGGGTCAGAATGATGATGTCGTCTTTTTGCAATTATTAAAAAGATAACATATGTTTCTCTGAGAAATGATTAATGAACTTGACTTACCAATACGCAAACTGAATTGTAAATCAATTAAAGTTTGAATAGATGCACTCTTGGAATTTCTATAGATTAATTTCAAAAAGACAATTTGACTTCTCGGTAGTTTTAGTGTTAAACTTGACTGAAGTTTTAGAAAATAGTTTCTTGTTAACCCTTAAATATTAGTTACTATCACTATATCTACTATTTTACTAAATTAATATAATTATAACTGAATATTAATAATATTATTATAGCGTTACTATAGTATAGATAATGAAACGGTGGATCTTGAGTAATCGAGAGCTAGGAATAAATATATGTATTTAATAAAATATGGAAACAACACGGACAACACGTAAAAAGTACAACTCGATGCCACGGAGGCCAACACACGACTCTGCTCCCGCAACTCTCTCACAGGCATTCTCTCCCAAAAATCATTCTCTCCCCCACAAGCATTCTTCTCAGTCGCACTCATCACAAATACTCGGATGCACCCTTGGAAAGCTGGCCCTGCAATCTTGGGTCCGCGACGTTTCGCAGGCCACTTTCCCTCGACCGTTTTATAGCCTGTCCTTCACTCATACTCATTCTTACATTCACTCTTCTTAAAAATACCTTAACTTACACTAAAAATTCTAAATACTACATTATTAATGTAATTGAAATAATTAAGTCACTATTCTAAATTGTTGTCTGTTTCCACCGACGCAATTAAGTTTGTAAAATTCAGTATATCTTTAACTACACTATAAATTTTACTATAATACTAATGGTCTTCATAGAGCACATCGCAATCAAAGTGTGAATCACAGTTATGCGCATTTGCAATGAATCATAAATATAATTGTTATAGTTGAAAAATGTTTACGCTTGCAATTAAAGCTACAATTACCGTTGCAACCTGTTATTTTATCTCGCAGAATCAACCCTTAAAAGGATCACCACCTGTAGTAAAACACCCCGTATACGTCCCGGTTCTGAAAGATTCTACGGTCAGTGAAATTCTTTCTCTATTCCAGTGAGTGATAAATCACGTGCCGGATACTCGTACATCTGTTTCACTGATTTCACGTCGTATGTATTACACACTTTGCTAGAACACCGATGTCTACGCTCCATTACGAATTCCATATCATATCGGGTCTGATCCTTTCCTGGCACATCAACATTTTTCATCGGGAACGTGTCATTAATACAGTGCGAATATTTGCGAGCTCTCAATCCTTAAAGATATTCGAAAAAGAATAAGATAGAAAATTTCATAGAATTTCACTGTCTTTCGTATAATTTATAACTCATTAAAAGTATTAGACCTTCTCACCCATATACAAAACCGGAACAGACACTTAATTTTACTCTAACTCGCATTTTACAAAATTCGTATAATTTATAAATATAAAATTTAATATTATATATATATTTTTTATTTTATTTCTGTTACTATATAACTAAAGATTCTTATATTTATCTATAAAAGAACCAGTTACATACATTTTCCAAAAATACTATTGTTTATTAGTTCAAAATAAATAAAATAAACTATGAATTAATAAACACAAATATCCTTTACCCCTGTATTTTCTTCTTCTCGTATTAACTTAAAAGTCTCGTTTTCACGAACTTATAAAACTTTTTAAAGTGTCACAAATAAAGTATAACAGATTCGTATTGTCGTCTCCAGCATTATATACGACTGCAGTGAGTTAAATATCAAACTTTACAATATTACTGTGTCAAATCAATTGGAGATTGAGAGGCGCTTCTGGAGTGCAAAAGGTTAAAAGACGAGAGGCTAAAAGGAACGAACGGGGGGCCGTCGTCTCCTTCTGCGAGCACGTGATGCTGCAGAAGGAGGCGGCGGAGAGGGAGAGGGAGCGCGACTCCCATCCCTCTCGACTGGGTGGGGGGAGGGGTCGGCGGCGCCGCCGGGCGAGAAGTCCGGGACCGCCGGCTCCCCCACTTTAAGATTCTGGCCGCCGGGCCCGGGGTTCTTGACCCACGGAACCGGTGTGCCAGAGGGCCCAAGTCGTCTCTAGTTGGGGCTAGAGGCGACTCTTGCACGGGCCCTGGGGAGGGAAGGGCGCAGTCGGAGTGTTCACGCTGCGTCCCGTGATCCGCGGGGGTCTTGATCGCGTTTTCGTGCATGATGTGTTTCCATGCTGTTAGTGTTGCGTAATGCTAGCGTGTCGTGTTGGCTTATACTGGGCCGGGGGGTGACACTGAGGGTAAATGTTTGGTTCCGGTGTACCCCCTGTTATGGCCGAGGCTGGAACACCCCTGGAGCTTTAGTGAGTAAGAATCTCACACTACCCCTCGCCAGCCCCAATGGCGAGGGGTGCCTGATGCAGGTTATCCAGGGTTAAAAAAAAAAAAAAAAAAAAAAAAAAAAAAAAAAAAAAAAGCTAAAAGGAACGAGCATTTCTGGGAACGCAAACAGGTTCCCAAAAATCAGCGTGAACACGCATACACACCGCAAGTGTCAACATGTAATACGCACTGCAATTATCCTGTTCGTAAGTGACCGCAGCACCGCACACACGCGGACTGCAATTACCTCGATGGCAAACGTCGATGCGCGTTGCACGAACCGCGGATCCCCCCATTCACAGATGTTGATTCAAAATTCTCCGGCCCAAGAATGGACCGAACGGGATCGGTATTAAATTTTCAAGTATTCGTAAATGAAAAAATGTACGATACAACTTGTGGACGAATGAAAGTTTCACGATTTTTGTATCGCTGGGAATACGCGATGAAAATTCGTGAACGGAAATACAAGGCAGGATCGGGATACGTGTTTTACGAACAAAACGGTTCGGGAAAACAAATGTCGACCACGGTTTCGTGGTTCTTTAATTATTACAGCTATGAACCACGGAATAACCGGTTTTAGCTTTATTGTTTTACGATTATTGGAATTTGAAGAGTTTTTTCGATGAAATTATTTTAGAACTTAACAGTGGAGCTACCGCACAATGACGGGTTACAGTATCTTTGTTTAACAATTATTGATATCTTAACACTAGATTTACGGAACGAGCCAATTTTACTCATATGATACTTTTATAAACATTAGTTTGTGAATGTTATTTTTAAAAATGATTTTTAAAAACGAATTCAATTTAAAAATGAGGAAGTTCTGAATTCTTTAATATCAGGTTTTATTAAAAATGAATTCAATCAAATCAAATGTAATTTTATAAAAACATCTCTTTTCTTTTTTAATATGCTGAACCCGTTTCGAAAGTTATTTCTCATAGGTGGTACAAAAAAATTTAATTTGAACTATAAATTCATAGTCCTTTTTCATTTCACCGATTTCCGTTAAAAAATCCAAGAATGTTTTTTCAATCTCTAATTAAACGAGAAAAAATTCATCGTTTTCGAAAAGATAGTATCTTAATTGGTAAAAGAATTATTGAACTTATGCTCCAAATATGAAACAATGGTGAATGAAAGGTTAATAACGTAAGCATCATAATGTAGCTCGACGATCGTTAGCTATATTCATGCATATGTATGAGCATAGCGGATTCCCAGAATTAATTTCCTCCAAAACTAAGCCTCGAATAAAAAAATGTTATTCTATGCTTTTAATCATTTTTACGCAAACATTTACCTGTCGCTCACATGCACCCCATTTTCCGTTGCATGTTGCACGTGATCACTTATTTTTCAAAGAAATTACAATGAAATAAAAACTCATCGTACTAAAAAAATATAATTCTACTTGTTTAACCTCTTGTCGTATAATGACGAGAAAAACCTGTCACGAAAATTTCCAAATTAATCAACCCCTTGCTCTATAATTCATTTTTCAACTATTATCAGTGCAACTACTTTATCCTTAATAATTTATTAGGGGAAGCAAAATTTGCATGCATATTTTATGTCTACGTTTCCTCCAAACATTAACGATTGGTAATAGAAAAATAATACTTAATTCATATTTAAATAAAATAAAGAACACTTTGATTTCTGAAATTTAGTTTAAAATCTTCGTCACGAATCTAAGATGATACTGTAAATTATCAACTTGGAAATTATTAACAGTAAAAAGCCGGCGCAAGTAGCAAAGGGAAACGATACAGCAAGGGATTAACTCTTGAAACTCCAAGGTTCAGTGAAAAATGTAATATGTAAAATTCTGAAAACGTGGAAGACCAAGATCTCTCGTCGAGTCGAAGCCAGATCCGCTTGTTTTTCAAGATGTCATGGAAAGAGCCGACATTCGGATCCGCCGCATTCATCATTCACCGGTCGCTTTAGCCATAAAATTAAACCCTTTCAGAGGCAGTTCAGCGTGCGGACTTTAGTCTGGACAGGCAGACACAGTTTATCATGTTTTTCGAAGACATTTACGAGCGAGTCGCCTTTGCGGGTTCTCGATTCACCGGCGCACCGCGATCCGTTAGCACATCCTCTGGGTCATCGACCATGCTGTCGCGTAGAAGAACCCGCCGAGAACTCGACTCGCGCGCACCGAAACCATACGATTTTCTAACGTATCCCAACGGCAAGTTGTTTACGCGGCTCACGTACACGCGTCATATGAGAAATAAGAATATCATGCAGCCTGAATTCGTCGATCCGGTGACAGGAGTTGGGTAATACACAGGATGTCTGGGCAACACTTGACGCGGGTCGATGATTTAGAATATTCAAGCTATAAAAATGTACAAGGTGGACCATGAAGTGGTCAGCTTAAATTATTCTGCTGCTATCGATTGAATCGCAAATTTTGTTTGCTAGAATAATATGATTCAAAGAGAGCTTTAAGATAATTCTACCCAACTTGTTGCCAACCCTTTTTTCCTAAAGTTGTCGAGGTCACTTTCAGTTTTTTACAGAAAAACCTACAATTTTTGTTAGTTACAGTGGCAAGTAATTTAAAATTAATTTCATAGACAAAACATCGTAGAAAGAACTAAGCAGTCATTTCTTAACCGCCTACGCGAGTGTATTGCTGCTAATGGACACTATTTTGAGCATCGATTCAATTAAAGTAAATGATATTTTTTAAAGTTTTCTTTGGTTTAGATGAAGAAGAAATACTTTTGATGGTGCTTGCCGGCTTCGTCTCAGTATCCCATAAAAGATGTACATATGTAAAGAAATTGTAGATTTACTTACAAAAAACTGAAGGTGACCTTGATAACTCTACAAAAAAGAAGTTTACAAGAAATTTGGTATAATCATCTTAAAGCTCTCTTTAAATTATGTTATTTTAGCTAAAAAAAATTTCGATCGAACTGTTAGTTGCAGAATAATCTAAGCTGATCACGCTTCGTGGTCCATCCTGTATAAATAACTCTCAGTAATACGTACAAATCACTTTTCTGGCGTAGAAATAAGTTTTCTTAGAAAAATTGCACGGAATTTTTGAACTATGTACTGTTTTTTCGCACGTAAAATTATGAATAAATGGAGACAGAATTTTCCTATAAATTTTAAACATCCGAAAGTCAAGAAACCGATTACGTACAAATGATAAAAATAATAGTACTTCCTAAATTGTACGAATTTATTGCATTAAATTTTAAAAGTTAGAAGTCAAGCTGATCCTGCCACTGATTACATACAAATGTTGCAAACGTTAAGTTTCTGAAATGTGCTGTCTTCTGGTTAGAGAAAAATACACAAACGAGAAGGATCACAAGAATATCGTGCATGATTTCTAAAACTGCCACCCAAACGAGAAAAGAAGGATTTAGAACTGCGCGTTAACCCATTTTCATCTTCGCTCTAAATGTGAAGTTTACTTCATAAATCAGAGTGCTCAACTGAAGCTTTTTATTGAAATTAATCTGCTCTGACCGATATAGCCGAGTAACACATAGACAATTAAAAGTAATTGAGTGCGGACTATTCCACGTAACACGTTAAACGTCACAAAAATCTAAACTGTATTTTCGTAGAGTTATTCGTTTGTAGCAAAGAAAGGCGGGAACAATTATTCATCATTTGGCGTGACAATCCTTGCATTACTTTATTATCAATTTAGTTACGTTACGTCATTAAACATTTCCATTCGACATCGATTATCTTGTAAGTTACGATTGTTTTCAAGTAATTCAAAAGCATGGATGATCAGTGACTGACATGACTTAACACTTTACGTGTTAATAATGCGAATGAGTTAATATCACGCTTTCTTATTTTTATTGAATAGTTTGAGGTACCGTACGTTGCACCAGAGTTGACAGTTGGGCCAACATATAGACAAGAGGGATCATAGTTTTGATTGGTTATGTGTAATCGTATTGACGAATAGCAAATTAACATTGAAAATGAGATAAGAAAACCTGAAAACTGATCAATGGCGCGCACTTCAGATTACTGCCAATTCTCGTGCAACGGACGGTAGCTATATGCAAGCGTGATTAAGACTAAAACTACCGAGTAGTTAAATTAACTTTTTGAAATTTCTTTATAGAAACTCTAAGAGTGCGTCTATCGAAATTTCAATTGATTTACAATTCAGTTTGCATATTTCTAGATTAATATCTTTCATCATTTCTCAGAGAAACATCTGTTATCTTGTTAGTAATTGCAAAAAGAGGGCATCAGGTATGGATCATTTTGACCCGTCTGGTGGTTTTAGTGTTAAGACTGTTCCAGAGCCTGTTGAGCATCGCAACGATATTCCCGGATTTACAAAGGAAATAATCTAGCTAAGAGAACTCTCGCGTTAAGAACGATTCGAACTATTTTACGGTTCTACACGGTGTCTCATTTAATATTAGATTTACGGATGTTTATTGTACGTACACTTCATTGTATTGTTTCCAGAAGAATGGGTATTCATGGATATAGACCTTGGAAATTAAAGCTTCGAAAACTGAGAATTAGGATGCGTATAGTTGGCTAAATCAAAATCAACTTAAACTTTTACTAAATAATGTTTATAAAATTTCATATTCTTTAAATTGATAGGTTTTGTCCAGCTAGCGTTATTTGGGTACGTTCGAAGATCTTATACATAAATTGCTGAAATTTTGAAGCAATTGTTGTTGCGTAAGTTATTTGGTGTATATGGATTGTGTATATTGTTGAGGAGATTTCAAAGATAATTTAATTCTTTGGAATGCAATGTTCTACATTGTTATTTTTAATGAATTGTAGCATTGGTTGAAGTAAGTGCGATTATATGATACAAAGATTGTTCAGGACAGTAGAAGATAAAGATAAAATAGTAAGAATAAATATAATTGGACTATCCTGACATAAAAGTATATTAACACATGTTAACATTCTGACGGCTCAGTCAATTCCAAAGAATCTGTAGAGTTACATTTTTTAAAACAAATGTCCAAACCCCAAAGCAAAAAGAAAACGAAACAGAAAGTAATATAAAAATTCTATGACACTTAGACTTCATTTCATTAGACTAAAATCAAATATATTACAAAATCATAATTACACGAATATTATATAGATATGTAGATTTTCTTTACATAAACTTTATCAAGAACATTAATTTCCAGTTTTTTATAAATATATACATCCATAATTAGTTGACATGGTGCTCAAAGTGTTAAGAACTATGATTAAAGTTAATGGCTTTATCGCAATACTCATTTTATAAAAACAAAGGTCACACACAGATCAAAACGGTCAGTCCAGCGATCTTGTGAATCCCGCCTTACCTCATCTCGGTTGGCCCTGATGTTCAGAAGGACAACGGGATGACCAATGAAACGCTTAGATCAGTGATTCTCAACTAATGTTCCTCAGACACTGGTGTTTTTATTATCTATCTTTAATCTGCGATCCATAATTTGTAACCCCATCTCTTATGGTGTCGAGTGAAACTCATAACGAAATTCCATTTAACAATTGTTATTATCTTACAGTCGAATTTACTAGTTTTTCTATCAATACGCTTTGTTACGTAATATTAACGATCAAATAACTCTAGTAAACGTAACAAAATAAATTCGAAAGCTAAGGGAAAACAAACGCTATGTTCACGCAAAATTTTATTCTTAATTTTATAACCTCGATGATTTTAGTGTTTCACAAAATCTTCTTCATGATCAAAAGTACTTCAAAACTTCAAGAATTCTAACAATCACTATAGTGCTTTTGGAGTTCCACAAATCTTTCTTACAACTAAAAGTGTTTCATAACTTTAAAAGGCCTAAATACCACTGCCATAGTAATAATATCATTCTGCAAATTTTCTTTACAATTAAAAGCGACTTCAAGAATGCTAAGAATCACTGCGCTAGATAGAGGGGGTCGGAGCCCGAATAGCTCCCTGGCGCAGAAGTCTATCGTAGAGTTCCCTACCACGCACGATAAACTTTCACCGGCAACATTTGCCGTCGCCTCAATGACGTCGCCAATCAACCGACCTTGCGTTCCTAGTATCGGTATTTAGATTACTGAAAACAATTCTACTCTGCCCATGGAACAAGCAAAAACAACGGGTTATGTTTCGTGAACGCCAGAAGAACCGACTACAGTAACGAACCAGATGGACCTCAATTACCACCGCTGACTTTTTGCCAATTCGAAGGAATTCAATGTACCAGCAAAGAGATGAGCGGGCCAGTGGAAGTGAAAATATGAACTTTTTGGGACAATTTAAGCTTGAACATAAATTGTTCTGTACGAGAAAAGATAACTCTAAAATAAATGGGAGTAGAAAACATTTTGAATTACGAAATGAACATATCAGGGAAAAATGTTATTCCATTATGTGTATAAACAAAATATTCCTGAAATGTTTTTGTTGCTTAAAACAGTTATATCAAATATGCAACTATTCTACTTGCATTGGTAATTATTATTATTGTATTTCAAAGAAATAGTTTGTCAAAGTTATAAAATTGATGTTAAACTGTATTTAAATTTATTGAAGTGAAGATTGAACACTTGTTACAGATGTTTCAATATACTTTATGTTTTAGTGTGTGTTTTAATGTTTAATATTATAGAAATCAGTAAAACCAATTAACATATAAACAGCGAACAAAATAGAATTATTTATAAACATTTTTAATAATATACATTTTGAAAATATTTCAAAATTCTAGAACGCGTATCATCAGCATAGTTGATAAAATTATTTTAAAAAATTAATGTCCTTCTAACATAAATGAAAAATATGATGAATATGCAATGTATGTGAACATCTCCAATAATAGAAATCATCAGCATCGATATTCTAACAGAGAAGAAATCATTCTTTTGTACTGGTCCTTTATATTGTAATAATTAATAATTAATAATCTTGTGTGTATAAATGTTTATCCATACAAGTTATTTATTTAATATTGGGGTTGTAACCTGTAATTATATACAAAAACATTGCGTTTGATTCCAAACAACATGGAACTTTATGTTAAAAACTATCGAAGCTTATGTGAAATATGAACAAATAAATATTGTTATTCTAATCTTTTAATGAATTTATGGTCGGCAAACAAAAAAACTAAAAAAAAAATCTCATCAAATCATTTAGTAATTCACTGAAATAATATTGTATAGGCTTGAATATTTCGACGATATTTTTTGCATATATCATATTATTGCATTATTAGATTTCTACTTTTGAAAAGTTAATAAATTTCTTACGCAGTCATAAAAAAACCCTTATACATTTACTCCAAAAAAATGTCTATATTTATGTTCGTGTTTTAATATTTTCAAACTTGCATATTTTAACAAATATTTTTAAATGTTCAAAAAATCAATATTTAGAACTTAATATTACTTATTTATCAACAGTTTTCTTACTTTAAAGTTTCTGGTTTTAAATAATATTACAATTATAAATAATCTATTACTTAAACGGTAATTAAAAATGATACAAGTCACAGGTTCACATATATCAAACAATTAAATTACCAGGTGTGCACGAAACTAAAAATTACATCATCGGAAACGATTGCTCCGAACTGAAATGACACTCACGGCTTATATCAAGTCACGTGACATAGCAAAAATGACCGCGCTTTAGTCTTCCCTCGCGAAGTTTCCGAAAGTGTCAAAGGTAAACGTCAATACTGTTCATTGACCTTCGAATGTTGAAGCAACTAGTGTTCAAATACCTACACGCTTCTCACGCATGATTCCTTTCGTCGGGGAAACCCGAATGACACGGTACAAGAGAATGTACAGCTTCAGACAATACAGTCGCAGAGATGCGTTAATCCCATGAATATTTCCAAAGAATGTGACGCCAGTGAATTCCCAGCGAAACGTCTTTTCCTTTCACCGTGCCGGCGTAATAACTCGGCCAGCAGTTTGATCAAGTAAAAGCGTTGTCACGCGATAGAAACAGAAATTACTCACCGAATAGATACTCGATCCGGGTGCCTGTTGTTCATCTTCAAGGAGCCTTCAGATTCGTGAGTTACGCCGAGCAGGAAATCATATCTAGCCACGGAAAATAGTAGTGTGTAGTTTATTTCGCGATACCGTGTCACCGGTTTTCAAATCCCCTCCATCGTAGTTCGCGCGTAAAAATTCGGTTGAAGCACGGCAACAGCGCTGACTGAACCGGAAACAAGTCCCTGAGATCACTGGTTTCTTGTCCGAATCGTATGGTTCACAATAAAAATCTCTCAAATTCGTGGGGTCCGACGCGACGCTTGACAGTCACGCATTCACCGGCGAGCACTGTCTCTGGACTACGGAGGACGATCCGTCGAGAGATCCTGTCCCCCGTGTCAAGTCAATAAACGAATACCCCGATACGAATGGAATTTGAGTACGCTGGCTCACGCTTACGAGTATACCCGCGGCACACCAAGTCGCCCAGCCGACCGTGCTCGTGAAAGGCGACTGAGCTTCTGACCGGCTTAGTGGGGAGCTCTTCCTTGCTGCTATCTCTCTCACGCACGGACGCAAGGAGCTATATCGTACCCCACTATGAGCGGACCCGACGAAAAGCCGCAAGGCTTTGAACCTGCCATAGGATTGGCTACCTGGTGGGGAGCAGAGGTTGGAGACCGCTCCCAGTATGGTGGCAGCACTGTGCGATGAATTTTGATGTATGATTCTGTGACGCTTCCCCCTCGAACACGTGGGATGGAAATGTACCCGAAGCGATTTTTCAACTGCAGGTGAAGCTTGGATGCTGATAGAAACGTTTAACCCTACTAAATACTCTTGGCAGATTCATAGCTAAGTTTCCTTTTGAATGTTGAAAAACGATTTGTTGTTTTCAGAGTGAAGTAATTAGTGAACGTCGATTGGAGGCCTGTACACTGTCTTAGAGTAGCTTCACGCTAACAACTTTTCCGTCATGCGACACTTGTTATCCTTTGTATTCTACGAATGGTTTCTCCGTTCCGCTAACTTCATACAGTTTCCATATATGATACCGACTTTTATGACGGAATGGTTTGAATGATTTATTTACATAGGTACAGGTCATCTTCAGTAAGCAATGGGTAAGCACGTCTGATACAATTTTTAATTTGTGTATTTAAAAATATGTTTTAATTTTGCAACGTGAACATATTTTCTGACAACTATATTTCCTTTGTATTAATGTATGGTAAGTACAGTAAATGCTGTTGTGAAAACATTGTAAAAATGCTTGTAGTAGAAACTTAATTGGAACTTGAAAGAAAAATATTACTTTTTTATTTATAAAAATATTGCAGACATTATGTATGTAACTTAATGTTTGTGCACACATATTTACTTCAAACTTTTTCCTTGATATCAGAGATTGTAAATTTGAATTATTATATACAAACAGCTTCTATAATATTACAGTACTTTTCACGACGGTAACCGCCCGGGTGTTAAAATTGTACTTCAAATAATGAACATACTTTTTGGAAAACAATAAAATTTATTTATAGAAAATTTTAAAAAACCATTAGATGAAGTAATTGTAATTTAAAAAAGTGCAATACTTTTTATTTCCCTTTTTTGTTGATATCATATTGATATCATTAAAGTTTTAATTAGATTAATTTCGACTTTAAATACAAGAAATTGTAATGCATTTCTTACACGTTTTACAGTTTGAACTTTGGGTAATTTTTGTTTTTAATCATACAGCCACATTCTACCAGAGAAGGTATATTTTAATCTGTATGTTTACACATAATACGAAAATGACAATATGCAATTCATGTACAATGGTGCACATACAAAACTCATTCGTTGTATTACAGCCTTTCGCATACTCCTTACCTTTTCTGAGATATTCACTAAACGATCTTTAAAGAAGGCACAAAATACAAATTAGCATACTTGTTTCCTTTTTACTCTCATCTACAGTAACCGGGAGAGGCTTAATAGTAAAACTTTTCTTTATTATGAAAAATGAACTTTTACATATGGCTCATGTATTTAATATACGGTGTTACCGTAGATACAATGAAAATTACACTAAATGTCGTAAATAACAACAATTTTATGAATAATATATGAAAAATGACATGGTGCCAAAAAACCAAAAATTACTTGTTCTTTCTTATAAACATATACTGCTTGTACGTTTCAAACTGGTTCAAAATTTGTCTACTATGATTTTACATTTTATACTTGAATACTACTAGTATAGACATTATGATATTACATCAAAGATTCTGTGATGCCGAAATATTTTTCTTCACACATACGTGAGTGGAAAAACCTATCGTGCTTCAAAGGTTCCAGTCTCATAATTCTCAATACACTGTGGAATAAAACTAAAATATTTAAGTTTAGACCAGTCCAGTGCTTTAAAAAAATCTATTAAGTTAACAGAACTTAGCAGAAAATAATGTGTTTAGAGAAAAAGCTACTAAAACACTACTTGTACAGGGTGGAATACATAAAAGTGTACATTTGGATGTACGAGAAATTTCTCGAAGTCATTAATATCCCTTCGAACTTTCTTCATTTATATGAGAAACAAAACCATTAGTTATTTCTATGTCATTTATCTATATCTATTTAACTATTCAATATCTTACGAAAACAGATATTGGAACGGCATTTTACTATATATCATAAATTAAGGAAAATCAATAAAAGTAAAATTAATAAATTTAAATAAACAATCAACAACTGAACATGTTTGTATGTCTGGTCGTAATTCGTAATACTGAAGAAAAATTTATTTTCTCCTATATCCAATTTTTATAAATATACAAGAATACACATTTAAGAGACCCACCCTGTATAAAATATTAATCATATGAAGACTGAAAACTTTAAAAACTGAATTGGATATTTAGCAAAATAAACTTTTAGATAAATAGCCCAAAATAAAAAATGTACTCTAGAAACGTTTATACACACTGTTGACTGTTTCAAGATAGTTCAGAGTATTTAATAACAAGAATGATTATTTATTTCCACTTATGTCCACAGGAGAAGAGCAATAGACAGATAGACATGAGTAAAAATTTAATATGTTAAATAGTGAAAATATGGAAATATACTTAATACTTGCGCATATCATACAGCTTTCGAAAACAATAATTATGCTATATTCAAATAGCAATTTTTAAGAAAATAGCGTTAGTAACACGCGGTCATTTAAAAAAGAGACAAAGTTAAACACCATTAATCTAAGAAAGACGCTGAAAAAAGAAATTTTTAAACGGTCATCAGACATCCAAGTCCTTAAATACTCTAACTTTCAGAATGCATACTGTACCAAAAATTTCTGCAGATTTGAACGAACCATGCTACAACGCATCGCTCGTCAACTATTTGCAGTATATAGCATACACTAAAATTTATTTCTTTATATCAGACCTATAATTATTAATCGTCCCTTTCTGAATATGCCAATTGCCTGGTGAAAATTTGTCTTTTCTTTAATTCTCATTTACCTATATTAAATTATATCAATATTTGTTTTTATTTATATATCTATATATCTATATATATATATTTATATATATATTTATATCACGCCAGTCTCGCCATCAATTTAATAACATAGGTACACTTTGTCAACAATCACTCTGCTTTTTCGCATCTCTTGTTTTTTTTGCCTACATAGCTTCAAATGTTCCTGAATGATTCACTAAATTATGCTGGCTTCTGTGAACCCTTCTTGCCAATCAACGATTTGTGGATATGTGGAATAACACCTGTAAGATAAATAAAATAACATTGGATATATAAATTAATACATGAACTTTTGCGTTTATGAATTCATTGTTGTCATATTATTTAATGATACAAATATAGTAAAAAAGAAAGGAATAGATATAAATGAAGTATAAGCTAAGTATTGAACTCAGTAACTGAGAGTCTTTTTTCATTTTTGAAAATTGTCTTTCTGAGTTAAATAAAATCATCATTTATTAAAACTAATCTATCCATTATCTGTCGTACATTGCAATTTTAAGAGACAAATTATATTGAGTACCAAAATAACATTAAAATCATCAAAATCAAAATACTTTTAAATTGAAAAGAAAAGAACATGAAATTAAGTTTAAAAATGACGTCCGGGAAGCTGTGAATAATTACTAAAATATTTAATATCTGTTTACAATGCCCTTCACTATTAATCATTTTTTATAATATGATTCCAATTTTATAATTATTTTTCCTTCTAAATATTATCTATTATTTCTTCTTAACCAGGCATTAAATGAAACGGAAGCTTTTGCTATTCGTTAAACGACATCATACATTGATAAATATATACATCTGTGTATGTTTTAATATAAAATCACAAAGTATGCAAAATAAAAATATATAACTCAGTTCAACAAAATATTAAAATCTTTCATAAATTCAATATTTCTAATTATACAACAGATCCTAAACTTTTATTCTATTTGTAAAATATTTATATACAATGTAAGATGTTTATATACACCTGACCCTCAATTTACGCAAAAATTCGCTCTACGTGGATTCGTTTTACGCAAATGATAATCGCGTAAATAGAGTCTGCTGATACAGGAGAAAACAAAATATTCGAGAGAAACGCAGGCAAGTATAAGTTTAAAAAATATATATTCATTTCATACAACCAAACAAAAGAAATAATAATAATGACATTTCAGAAAACAAAAGTATATTTTATTCTGTGTTACTAAATTCAGATCGCGCATAAAAACTACACGTAAAAATAAAAATTGCGTAAATTGCGGGACAAACATATTCTATTCTCAAGACCATTAACTACAGTTTCTTCACATTATAAAATATTTTATACTTAAATACACCGCATATAAACTGAAAAAACTATATGAACCCCCTCTAAAAAAATGACAGTAATTTGACATAATACTGTCACTGTAATAGTTAGATAAATCACGCAACATGTAACATATTCTGAGTACTACTTTATTTCTAACAGTCACAGGAACAAAATGGTGTATTTTAATTAACTTTTAGAATGATCAACCAAGTTATACTAGTTTCCATTACTAACATAACGTAGTTCTATTTATTCTGTTTCTATTCTGTTTAAAAATTTCTGATCTGTTATGTTTTTAATTTTTAACATGTTATATCCACAAGTAGTATCAGAATAACTTTAGCATACAAAAATTTATAATACAACATACCTCCTCCCGCAATGGTTGCTTTAATGAGACTATCTAATTCTTCATCACCACGAATTGCAAGTTGAAGATGTCTTGGTGTGATACGTTTAACCTTCAGATCTTTTGATGCATTCCCTGCCAATTCTAGTACCTAAAGCAAAGAATGAAAAATATTCTTTGTTTATATTAATGAAATATTATATTTTTTCTATCAAATATCTAAAGTCAGTTTACAATATTGATGTTTTGGTTGATTTCAATTTGTTGCATTATAAATACACTGTTCCTGTTACTAATAGAGAATTCTTTTTCTTTTATGCTTCATTTATTTCATATACATATCTTTACAGTTAATTCTTGCAATTATAGTATCTGTTTTTTATAAAGCACCCCTGCTGTACATTAGAATATTATAACTGTTAGAACACAGATATACAACGTATTCATTAACATCATTTATTTCTGTAGTAGTTTTCATAATTACAATACTAAATTAATTAAATATAATATATCCACTTTATGAAATATATAAAAAAAAGTTAACAAAAAAGGATCATTCATTTTCAAGAATTATTTGCTTTCAAAATACTACATTATACATTGTGACTTTAAATAACATGCATAAAATTATTTTGACTTTTAAATAAAATCTTGATCGCTAACTAAGAAATAGAAAAATCTCCCTAAATATATTCTCTTTAAAATTTTCTAAAAATATTATTTTTTTCATGGCATAAATTTAAAAAGATCTATATTTATATAAATATTATATAAATGTTCTAAACAAAATTTGGGGGAAAGAAGAATAATTTTTGAGTTCTTCAAAATGTACTGTAATTACTACCAGACAAAAAGTACAAAATAATATGATCACAGCATTATCCTTACACTTTTTTAACTGATTATACATTTTCTCCTAATTATATTGCATGAAGAAAAATCAATTATTCCATAAATAAATCTGTCACAGCTACTGAAAATATTTGCAAAAACTTTTCAATTTAAAAACTAAATAATCACAATCGTTAGCCTATAAATGTTACTGTATTTTTTCAACATATGTGAAAGAAATATATATCCTTTAAAGAGGTATTTAAAACAGTGAAGAAAAATAAAAAAAGAATACATTAACAAAAAGGCGGGAAAAATCGGCCATGTTTGGTATTGGTGACGCCATTAGTTACTAGTGATGCCAACGTATGCAGTTCTGGTTGCAACGACTGATCTTCCTATTGTGTGTTGCTCTTTCTCACTCCCTTTCCCTCACACACTACCTATCACACCATTTCACTCGCTCCTGTACATACTCTGGACTCCCATCTTCGTCTCACCATATGTTATTCCATATATACGTTTCACTCACCTCGGCAGTAAGGTATTCCAAGATTGCTGCACTGTATACTGCCGCGGTAGCACCAACTCGACCGTGACTTGTGGTTCTGTTTTTCAAATGCCTATGAATTCTGCCAACAGGAAACTGAAAAGTAAAACAAAATCATGATACATCTTCTATACGCACAAATTATCCCATATGAAAGATAATATTGGCAATGTGGCAAGGTAAATATTTACAGGTTAGAACGCATCATATGTAATGTCTGTTCAGATAACATAAGGTCACACGCGTCAGCAGCTTTTCACGCAAGAAATATCGAACGAGGAGCAATGACACGATTTTTCGCAATACTTTATATCCACAAGAGTTTTACCACTAGAATTCCTTATTATGTTACCGTTTGTACGATCATTCCTAAAAAGTAAATACATTTATACACAGAACGGCATACGTAACTCGGTCCACTTTTAACGCAACGAATATCGAGCGATGCGCGATGATTCGACTTTCCCGAGCTTTCCAGCTTTGGTAACTGGTTTCGTCATTGTATTGTGTTCCTCCTGTATTTTACTTATTTATGGTCAAAATATTATTAATCCTTTTACGTTGTCAGAAACTGCGAACACTCGACTATAATTTTACATTTATTTCCTTAATATTTCAAACTTGTTGAGATATTTAAATAATAAATTAATTTAATATTGATGCGCGTAGTTGTTACATTACCAATATCAATTGCAATTGATTATTGTAAACTCAAACAAAATCCACCTTTGTCTCGATTAAGTTCTGATGGTAGATAAGCGTAACCAAATATGACAATAATACTACCGGGACCAAGTTACGTTTGCTGTCATTTAAAATTTTTCCAATTTAATTAATATAATTCTACATAAATAAACAGTCATTTACTTAATAATTATTAATCATTATTTATTGGCGACTTTCATTTAAAATATGACGATAAAAATTGTTAATAAGTGAATTGAAAGAAATAGGGGGAGGGGGGAGGGCACAACAGACTTAACCGTCTCGTTTGAAAACTTCCGAACTTAGACATGACCACCATAACTTTACTTTAAAAAATAATTAACTTCCTCAAAAGATTCCTCGCATTTCTATCGCCAGGTATGTAAATTAAAGTTAAATGAATCGAATGCATGTAATTTGTTTCTCTGAAAATTATTCCAACTCGACAAAAATAAACTGTTGATTAGTTATCTAAAACGGTCCCGTTTTTCGCGCCAACCATCACGATTTAAGCTGTTTACCTTTAAAATCGGATGAAGTAATTATTAATGTGTACATTGTCACGGTGTAACAGTGATGTATCTTTACTTTAACGAGTGTGTGAATCGAGAAGCGAGTATAACTCACCTGCAAGCCGGCCCTCGCCGAACGAGAGACCGCTTTCGCCTTCGCTTTGCCAGAGTCCTTGCCCGCCTTTCCGCCAGCCTGTTTCGAAGCAAAAATCACGGTTAATTTGCGGGATACGACCACGAAACTTCACCAGTAGACAGCTTGAAGATCGTAGAACGCGATGGTGTAGATACGAGATGTGGATGGCTGAAGGATCCGGCGAAAACTTGCGGATACTCACCATTATGCGACGAGAGCCTTTGCGGTTCACTACACGACAGACTTACGAGGAGCACAGACGACGCCGTCTAAGCGCGGTCCCGCCAAATACGCTTGGCGCTGTCGGCGTGTCCCGCGGTCATACCACGTGACTCGGAAACGCCAATTGGAAACAGCTCAGGAAAAACCTAGTCGCCATCTAGCAGGAAAATTGAAAACACAAATCATAGACTGTATATAGTATTTTAAGCCTATGCTGACTGGTATTGAGAAATATAAAAATTGTAATTGCATTTTTATAGTCGGTAGAAATTAATAACACGCACTATAAGAAGAAATAAAATTATAGTTAAATAAACTGTAGAATCATGAAGGATTTTACAAGAATGTCATTCTATAATCTTAAACATTTTAAAGAATTTAAAAATTAAATGATATCATACAAATGTTTTGCAAAGTTTAGCGGATTTGCAAAATTTTATCAGATATAATAGGTGTTTATAGATATTGGAAAATCTATGTGTAGAAAATAGGGTAAAAAGAAATATATTTAAACATTGGAAGTACCAAGGATTTAATATTATTGATATATAATCTTTATAAAAATAGTAACAATAATTTTTTTTCAGTTCCTTCAAATCATTCATTCTAGTATTCAAATGAAACTATTTACTTTTAAGATTATTTTGGATATTTAATACTTTTAAGATATCAATAATTACGAAATAAGAAAAATAAAATCAGTTTGACTGAATTGGTAGTTCTAATGTTAAATGAATGTTAAAAAATGTGTCAGTTATATATATATATTTATTAGTTATAGTTATTATATATATATATATATATATATATATATATATAACGAAAAATGAGTATTTCTTTTAATTGTGTATTTATATTATATATTTCTATAATACAATTATGTATTTCTATAGAAACTAATTATGAAAGATAATATTTTTTTATAACTCCCTTAGTTTACAAATTTTATATTTTATTTTAATAAAAAAAATCTGTGAATGTTTATGAATTAAAGTACATCTTTATATCATCTACGAATTATAATGCTTACATAGAAATTAAGTTAAAAAAACACATGAAAACAAGTAATTGTATTGCTATAATTCGTATATTTGTTATTGTTACGTGTATATCACTGCTAATAATATACGATTATATAACAGTTATGATGTATCAATGATTTGTTTGTATGATATATACGGACACAGACCAGTTAAGTACCTTGTCTGTGATACGGAGTTACCAGAAAATTACAATCCCCGTTTTGAATTTCCCGCGTTTAGTCGCGTAGTACTTAAATATTTCAACAGAGGATGCCTGTGGTATTAAGTAATAGAAAAGTAGCCAGTTATACATATCATACATCCGCATCTTGGTAAAATCTATTTGGCAATGCTTGAAGGCTGCATTGACAAGACTATTCCGGGTAATTTTCCACGTTTCCCGAAGCGTGCTATATAATTACTTATATTTTTCATATATATTCTCTGTTTCCAAGTTATCGAACGACTTTTATAACTTCCTGATGTTAGATGCAACATCAGTTTATTACATTTTTGTCTGTATTATTAATAATTTTATCTACTTTTTCTATTATATGAAATTACTTTCACAACAATTCAAGAATAATTTAATTTTACGCAGAAGAAAATATTCTGTGCTTGGCACGACGTTAAAACTTTCATAGTGTTAATACAGGAACGTATATTTCAAACAAATAATCTTTATATGAATTAATAAACTGTTATTTCTTCAAAATATGAATATTTAATCATACTCTGCATGCAATAATCTGTTACTAATAAATAATATAAAATTATGACTCTGTCGTGTCTGCATTACGGAGTATTATGAAGTTACTGTTAATAAATACTGAATCTATGCAATGTCGAAAATCTAGAAAAATTCCGTCAGCGTTTCTTGAGGATTCTGAGATTTCGAACTGTCTTTAATCAGATATAAACCTTTTTTTCTTACGGATAGGTCGCGCCACGCGTCCATTATTCGCCAAGGATAGGTAATCGGATACCTTAATTACAAGAGAGACGAAATACAAGGGACAATTCGAAGCAGTGCCAAATAGTACCCGTGTGTTAATTATTAAACAATCGTAAATGTTTCTTACTTTTCATTATACTTCCATGAATTCTTATGACTGTATTAACGAGATGTTCTTAATACGAAAGTGATCAAACTAATGTCACCAGAATTACTTTAAGGAACATTATAATATTTGTGTTTTGTCGGATCAGTAATGATACTATTTCAATATTGTTTTGAATAGAATTTAAAATTGTATAAATATTATATCAGCAATTCTGTTTTATGATATGTTTTATAAATAACAACGAGAAATAACAGAATTTCGATGTTGTCCAGCGATACACGAATACATTATGTACCGCCATTGTGAAGTTTAAGCGCCGTTTAAGTGTCGCCTATAGAATCAAAGGATTTAAAATTCAAAACTTTTGGGTCAATAGAGCAACTATAGGGAATCATAAAAATGATTAAGGACAAATTTTTTCTTATATACGGTATTCCAAACTGGTATAGAATACAATAAAATTCTGTTAGCATATTTATGACGGCGAACTGTATAGTTTGCCACATCAAATTCTTTGTATATTTTGAGATAAGGATATAGTACGATAATAAGTCCCTTTTACGAGTTTAATTGCAGTTAGAATTCTCGAACATCGGACCACGTTCAGTTTTTTTAAAAATGATCAGAGGTACATAGAAGAAACTACATAATTTAGAAGAAGTTGAATAACTAATTTAAGCTAATTAACACAATATTACGTAAAGCACAAGTTACTTATCATCATGATATTGTTGTATTATTCGCTGGTCTAATGTTTTTTATAGCTTCATTGAGTTTACTATCTCACTACATTGTTATCTATATACCAGGATAATTTATGAAACAAATTTTGTAGAGATTATACAACTCACTAGTGGACGTCTTCCAATAATTAATAACATTTCTTAAAGAAAATAATTTTCTACCACTTGTTCTGATAGAATGAAAGAAAACTGTTTGTTTCACAATGAAAACGTTGATAGTACGATCCATGTGCGACATTCAGTACTAGAATTTGTTGTAATTTTGAATAAAGCTGCAATGACGCCTTCGCTAGAATTGTTCACTGCAGCATACTCGTTTTTACTGTTTATTTCATTCATACAGTATTTGAGAAAAAAGGATATTCTATAAAATAAAACTATCGAATTATGAACAGTAAATTCTGAACGAGTTAAACATTCAAGTCTTAAATGTATTCTTTAATGTAACTGTGCATGGTACAAATAATACCTACATTTTAATAATTGAGTTATTCGAAGCGTATTGTGATCATATATTTATTGTACTTTCTCTTCGAAAATGTAACTTAACATACATTATTGATAAAATGGCAGTCAGATAATAAATTTATACAAAACGTCTGTATTTATATATGCATAGAAAATACGTATGTGTTGCTATTAGAATAATATCCAGATTATACGATAGAGAGACGGAGGAAAGGTTTCGCTTGTTATTAAAAAATTGCTATGAAATTATCGTGAGTAATCCCTAACGTATATATCTCCATATTATTAGAGAGCCCGGCCTAAGACTACGGTTGGCACAATGATAGCTTGCAATATCGACGAGTTTGTGTGCTAAGACATGCGCGTAGCCTCCAACGGTCTACTTGCAACTTTTTCCCGCCATTTTCTCATTCATTCTGGCAAAACCAACACTCTGAGTTTATTGCTTTCTTGATCCGTCCATTCGTCTATTCAGTTGCAAGTATAACCGCGTATAGTTGAAATTTGTTATAATTATAATTAGCCAACGTTCGCTGCTTCCACTAGCTCGTCACATTTGTCTTCCAGATTCTCCTACAATTACAAAAGAATCATGAAAAATACATTTAAAATGTTAAAGTTCAGCAAAATGTTGTAGTTCTTAATAGGACGTTCGAATTATTTTAAATATTAAACACGGTTTTTTAATTTATATAAAAATCTTTTCGTTTTATCAATTTTAGTCAGCAATGAATATCTTTATCGTCAACTTTTACATGTATATATGATTATATATGTTTTTGTAACATACGTATTTGTTTAGAAATTATTGAAGATAGTAGCAGACTTGTTCTAGGTATAATTCAATGGAATTTATCTCGAAACGTAATTATTTAATTAATGAAATATTATTTTGTTTCGTTTGTAAGTAAATAAAGAAATTACCTGTTCAAGCTGTAAACATTTACCCCACTCGAGAAGGGAAATATTATGGTCGTCATTGATGTCGCATGAATCGAGGAATGGCGCGATACAATGCTCCAGAGCCATTAATGGTGCCCGAATAGGGAAGAGTTCGTGCCTAGAAACAGTTCTGTCATGAGGGTGGCCGTCCAAATCACACCACTTCCAAATGGCAGCGTTGGTCCAACGCAATGTTAAATTAGTTTCCGCCTCGCGTTGCATTTTCAAGAAGTGAGAAGGCAATTCTTGGCGATCGGCTAAATCTCTCATGATGTTGAAGAGCCAGTCGCGCATGCGCCTTGGGAAGTCCGCCATGTCTTCTTCTTTGCACATCTGTAACACAATTAAATTATTACTTAAATTAATCAAAATTATTATTTTATGAAATTGAAATGTCGTAGGATACCTTATCAAAATCGTTTAGAGTTCAGAAATAAACAATGTTGATATATTAATAGGACATTTTCACGGAGATTTAATGTAAATTATACTTCGTATGAGATATGAAACGTAATAATAATAACATAGAAGTGTTAAAAGATGATGAAAGCGAATTATTTTACACGAGTAAAATGATGAAACCTATTCATAAATTATAAATTTCACTGAGGACAAGAGTAAAAGGAGAAAATACTGCAAAATTATCCTAAAATCGAGACAATAATATTCAAAAATAGGTGCCATTTTTTGAAATAAGTAAGGTATAATATTATTATAATATATAATTATTTATCTTTCCTAGTTGTTTAAGATATTTAAAAAGAGAGATGTGAATAATAGTAAAAGACTGTTGCTCAAGGAAAATTGCGGATGTTGCTACGGCGGAAGTAAATAGTGATTAAGAAAAGATGAAATATTACGTAAATTGTACAAATAAAGAGACGAGTATACAACTTAAAACGTCTGGCGAAGAGTTAAGATAATAAATTAAACAATCAACTACTATCTCGTACAATATTGAACAAGAGGAAGAGATGAGATGGGCGACATAGTCTAAGTAAAGAAGGGTGTGTCCGATAGATTCGGGCGATGTGTAACTTAGATTTAGATTATTTATTAGCAATTTAGGTAAGTATATATCTACCTATACATTACAAAGTCCAATCTTCTGATCAGAGGACTGTGAGTAATGAACTATTACTATAGTTGATTGTTACTCTTTATTTAGAGATAATTATTTAAAGTGCACTTACTTTACTTTATTTTCATAAGGAACAAATATTTATCTAAATCGAGTAACAAAATAATATTGAATCAAACGATTATAACAACTATTTGTTATTAAAAATTAAGCAAACAACGGTGAATGTAAAATGAAGTTTTTCATCAATGCTGTTTATGTCATTCGTTTAACAAAGATACTTAAGCTGAGATATAAAATTATATATTATGTATATACATACGGACCCTGTCAGCAGTAAAATATCCATATGCAACTGATAAGATATCCGGTTACGGAAAATGTATTCTATTACACCTTTCATCGTTATTGATAACCGAAAAGTGTCTTAACAATATCGCCACAAACGTTATTATCAATTATTTCAACTGTGCAAAGTTCAAAAACATTCAACATTCAGTAATGTTTTAGCGAGAAAATGAAGAATTTGTATGCGAAGCCTTTATTGTATTACCAGGAAAACTGAAGATAGTCAAACGAAATAATTATTCCTCAGAATAACGTTAAAGACATTAACGTTAATAATTTTGCAATTAGTATGAAGTTTTCTCAAAAAAGTAGACGGTGCGCATTCATTTAAGAGAAACGTTTGTTACTTAATATTTACTCTGTATACTTACTATCTCAATATTTAACGAACACCTGGCGTGATCCATGGCATATCATTTACTAAACAAAATGGTAACACCATGCGCCTTATGGGTAATATATGAAATACTTACAGGCATCTGTCGACATTCACCATAGTACACAATGTGAACGTGTTGATAGTCAGTGCCTCTGCACCTGGCGTCTCCGGTGTCACAGAAGCAACGCGCTTGGTGCACTTCA
Organism: Nomia melanderi; assembly: GCF_051020985.1. NCBI lineage: Eukaryota > Metazoa > Arthropoda > Insecta > Hymenoptera > Halictidae > Nomia > Nomia melanderi. The sequence goes on along the minus strand of NC_134999.1, from coordinate 2,988,833 downwards.
CAGTCACTGCCGAAGGTTTCATTGTAATTCGTGCAAACTTTTCGTCTAGGGTCGACTTCTTCGTCGCATACGTCGACGCAAACGCATTCGGCTACGTCTTCGTCAACTACCTGTAATTACCAGTAACAATGTTCAAAGTAACTAAGTTTGTGGTTGCTAGCTGAATATATTACATCGATGTTAAAGGAATTCGAGTAATAATGAAATAACTGAAAGAGGTAATTTTTAATGAAATATCATGTTGTAAGCTTCCATGTTAGAACGAGAAGTAAATTCATTAGAATAATAGAGTAAACAATAATAGGTACAAACTGGACGACGTTACGTAAAACATTAAGCGCAATGTTATTTCAATTGAAGTATACGTTGCGACACCATTTAGCTACTTACATATTTGATCACGTAAAAACATGTTTCGTATCGATATAAATAGACTATTACTCAAATTTTTCAAACTGTATCATTAAGAACACGTTAAGAAATAAGACATATTAAAAGATGTAAGTTTCTACAGTATTATCTTTAATTCAATCCAGAAGTCTTAAAGTTTTTTCAAATAATAAAAGAAGGACAAAAAATGTATTACATTTTGATAACAATTAAAATAATCTCAATGATTGTCAAATAATTTTCGTTCTAGCGACCATCGAATGAAAATGAAATCTTTGTGGGTATTTCAATGTCTAACCAAGATTTAACACTAAACTACCGGACGAGTCAAGTTGAGCCACTTGAGAATTTCTATTTTACAAGCATTTAAATTATTGCAATTTATATTATAAATTTGCGTATTTCTACGGATACAAAACTAGGAGACCCTTCGAATTCCAAGAAATCTATTGCTCTAATTTTTATACAAAATTGAAAATAAATCACTGAAACTGCTCGGTAGTTTTAATGTTAAAATATGGAAAAATTATTTTTTCATATTTTCATGCTGTCCTGTATTTAGTATTTCGTATTATTGAGCCGTTCGCAGGGAGAAGCAAGGTAAAGACGGGATCATTTGATTGACTCGAACGAACCTTGCAGACTCGTCCTGCGCCACAGTGTTTATCCATGCACGGGTCCATACGGAGCAAGCTCTGACGCTTCGATCCAACCTCGTTTCCACCATCTTCGACGGTGACCTCAGCGTCCTCCACTGCCTTCTCGGCTATTTCGTCAGCCTCGAGCGTGTTCATGACCTCATCTTCAACGGTGGCTTCCGTTGTCGTGGTTGTACGACGTCGATGTTTCCTTCGCCGCTAAAAATCAATAATCGTAACGACCCAACTTTTTTTTTTGGTTTTGTTTAAAATAAACTTTGTATTCCATCTTATGAACGAATAGACATTGCTCGCCGCCATTCAGTCGGACGTAAGTCCATGAAAACTGAACGAAAAGAGCTTATGCATATGAGCTTTCCTTTGTACGTAAAAGGAAATGTAAATTGTGCGTTCATCGACGCTTTTAGCATTTAGATTGGCAGTGAAAGCTACTGCGCGAGCAATGATTAAAAATTAAATGGAAGGATCTTCGAATATTACTGGTAATTGTAGATATTTGTATTAATAGACGTATATTTTTGTATATTTAACTTATTAAATGGTGTATCACATTCTAAATGAAGTGGAATGTTCATTGGATTTTACTAAATTTTTTGCAATATTCTGTTTTAAAGAATTGTATTGTACTATAAGTATGCGAAACTGGAAAATTATTTATCGTAATTCAGTGGAGGAAAAATGTTGAATATTGGTAAATTGAATAAAGATTTTGTATTTTTAATATTATGTAAAATACGAATAATTAATTAATCGATAGCATAATTATTTTTTAATACTTTACACATAATTATTCTATGGAAAAGTATTTATAAATACTTATAAGTTTTTTAAAAATTTTACAGAAAGTGCTTTTGAGATTGGCTGCCTTATTAATTATTTTATTCAGTTATTTTACCATTTGAGCTGACGCGTCCATCAGAAGACCCATCAAGAGCAACGCAAGTAAAAGGAGATGCAATTTTGTCCCCATCTTGATCTCTGCACATACAAACAATTAATTAATAAATATTATAAGGTATTGGAGTAGTCTTCAAAAAAGTCACTCTAACAAGATTAGTCTTTAATAGGTTAAATACTCTCTTAAATTAGAAATTATCCAATAACTTTAAACCAATGTGAAAGAAAGAGATGTACTCTGTCTTAGGATAAAAAGAAGAAAGAGAATCAATTTATAAAAGCAACGAGAGTGGTGCATTTCTTTGCGTTCTTCTTTGTTCCTGGGTGCAGTTTGTCGCAAGACAAGCACTTACCACAATTGTAAAGAAGAAATTCGTTAAACAATAACAAGTCTAAAACGTGAGACAAAATACATTTTGATAAAATTAGTGTGCAAAATGTCTAGGATATTTTTATCACTTATCGTAAAATATCTTATTTTTACTCATAAATGTTAACATTGTTGCAGATACTGATACATTTCTTTAGATAGTAACATATCTGAAAATTTGAAAAGTGGACAAGACTACGTCACTGACAGTTTAGAAACGGATTCAACGGAATCAAAGTGAAGTTAAGCATCATATTATGTACTTAATGTGGCCTCAATTACAGTCATACTTGACAAATTTCCATAATAGATTTATCTAAAATGCAAGCCTCGTTCGACAAGATTTTATTTTATATTTTCGATTCACTTTAGCCTGAAGAATCGCCACTCCCCTCGCCCCTCGTTTTATTATGCTATCTGTCACGCCATATTTCGCATACCACGTGAAATAAAATTATAATGCTTTATAAAGAAATACGTGTTTTGATTAAGATATGAAGACTAGAATGAAATAATAAAATATTTTTATAATTATATTCTTTATTGACATTATAATAGTGCATTTATTGAAATTTTATATTTCAATATTCAATCATTTTTTAGACAACCATTTGTATATTTTTAATAATTGTAAAAAAATTACGGAAATTGAAGAAATGATAAATGAAGATTCTCCTGGTTAAGGGATCAAAAATACCAACTTCATTGGAATGTTTTTTCAAAGACATAAATGATTTTGAAATTTAATACTATAAGGGGTGTAGTTTGAAGCAGACAAGATATGAAATTGATTACTTTTGAGCTGAGATAGAGATTCGCGATATTCTCTCTATAATCTACAAAAATTCTATTTAGGTTGGTGAAAAAATTCGAAAACCGAAACCACTTTTGATTGATAACGATCCTTTTATATTCCGACATTGCACCTCGCTATACGCCGAGCCCCTTGATAAGAATAGAAAACGTGACATCAAAAGTGATCGAGACAAAGTGCTGGGCACACGTTCATTGCAGGTACGTACGTGAAACTTTAAGTAATAAATCAATGCGATTCCTTTTAATTTTTTATTGAAATCGAGAGTAAACATGATTTTCACTCACCTTTTTGTTTAGATTTACAGAAAAGTTTTTTAATTTTTACGATTTTTTAAAAAGAAAGTAGACAGTAAGAAAATTTGTCTGTTGCAATAATGTAAATACTGTGAGTTAAAGTTTAAAAAAGCAAAGATTTATGAAGGAATTTCGTGTACACCAATAGTTGGTATAATGATTTAACATTTTTAAAAATTGTTGATAAGATTGATTAATACACCAATATTAAGATCATTCTGATACAAATAGGTTTAAGTTTGAATTAATTCAAATTATTTTTAATTTCAAAGATGTCATTTAAAGAGGAGAATTTGGTAAAACTTGTCATTATAGAAGAAATAGAAGAATAGTAGGAAAAGAGGAAACAGAGGAATCGTAGTAACTGTACGAATAGAATAAATAGAAGAAATAGAAGAAATAAAATAACACTTTTTAAATCAAATAATTTGCGAAATGTACAAATTTTCATGGCGGCATACATTTTTAACTGTACCAATATAATTTTTTAAGAGTTGTGCATATTATCTCCGAACGGAAGCTTCTGTCGGCTACGCGATCATTTCGGAATTCCGTTTTCCATTGTCAGAGTTTATCGTCTAACTAGAACGGTCAATTGAAGATTGTTCATCTTAGACAATTCACATTCACGATGATCATTCGCTTTGAAAATTTATTGTGACGTGACGTGCACGGTTACGGTACGGGTCAGCGTGGTCAGCGATAAATCTCACACATCTTAATGGGTGCAACGAAGCGATAACCTAGATATACTAAGAAATCACGATACATACTTTTTGAATACGCTCGTAACACGAATGCGTGTAATCGTGAGGACGCGATTCACTTTTCCGGATTTCTTGACTGCGTAAGTGCTTGTTACGACAAATGCCGATGATAAAATCTATTTATACAGTGTCCCTGCTGATTTCAATTGAACGATCATAAACGAAGGCCATGTTGAACTCATAGTCAGAGTATGAACGCCCACGTATAATTTGAACGTCAGTCATTTTGTTCCGACAATTATAATTTGTCCTTTACCATTACTTCGTATAGTAGAAATATATAATAATAAAATACTACTCGTATAGTAGAAATACAGTAAAAGTCGAAGTAACCTAAATCTTTTAATTTATCGTTTAGTATTTAAGTGATGAGGAAGACTATGTCTCTACATGTATCACATAGTATGTCGTTTATATTATGAAACAGACAAAAGATAAGAATGATCAAATTTATTGTAACTATATTCCAGAAATGAGAAAAATATATTTATTATAATAGAAAATTAAATTTCATTGGTATTTTGAAACCTATCCTACAAGATCTAACCAAGATAACTATTTTATCTACTTTCCTAAAAATCATTCTGTTTTGTAAGAAATTTAGCTTTAATTATTTATGTATTTACCCCTTTCTCGCAGGTTTCGGGGGAAATTTAGCTCTATAATATATAAAAATATTTACTTTTCAAATTGTTTTGGGTAATAATTGTAAGGCATTAACAGAAATGCAAAAAAAAATGTGTAAAAAAGAAAAAGAAAAATTTTGTATGTCTATGGAAAATGGATTCGCGTTTGGCTGGTCGCGTGAAAATATTCATTCGATTTTGACATTGTTGCGAAAGAGGAATTGGAAATAATAGGATAATAATGGCAATAATACAAGTCTTTATTGCAGTATATTAAACTGTGTACAGAGAGATGTAAATGTATCTCATAGCTTACAATTAACACAGCTCAGCTGTTGTTAAGTTTAATTCGAGTAAAAGAGAGTTTATGAAACAGCTTTTATGTATACTACTTGCACAGTCTTTTTACTTGAATAGATAGGTTCTGAATAACGATAAAGATTACACAAATTAATAGTAAGTATACAATTGAAAATAATGGAGGAAGAAAATTCACTGACGTAAAAAATACAATTTAAAATTTCAATTAATAGAGAGACAATTCTAAAGGAATGTTTTTATTATAATTACTATATTTGATATCAGTTAATCTATTATTTTTATTTTTGCTGAACAGAGCCATGACTTTTACACCTACAAGCAAAATAGTTTAATTTAGTAATGATTAATTAATAAGAAGTTTTATTTTGTCACATCAATCACTTAAGAAATTTCGTTAATCTAAAATCTTCGTTTTCTTAATTTTAATTGTTACAACATAAGTATATAAGTAGTATAGTAATTTTTACTATATAGGACCACTCTCGCCGAAACTCTTTTATTTGCTCACATACGAAATTTTTTGTGACTTAGAAACTAAAAAATAGAACACGGCTTCCTAAGTTTCTGTGACGGGCATACTAAATATAACTTGTTTGGTTTCTGCGTAAGTCTTCATTGGGTTTGATTACATTTGTAGCGTGAAATTGCTGCGAAACGTTAAACACAGGCCTTTGGTACCACGCCATTAACCATTTTACAGCATCATCTATTTTTTTCATTTTATCTTCAAAGAATCTTAAAATCTTTTTCTTATGGTATATCTTTTGAAATACTTCGCAAATTTCATGCTATCGTTATAAAATTCATCTGATATTGTTAAGGTTTCTTTAATATTGCTGGGGTGTTAGAGAATACTAAAAACAAATTTATAAATTTTGTTCCATTAATTAAAACAAAAAGAATGAATGGAAGACTTAATTAATCAAATTGTGAGAATGAAAATACGCTGCACGTAATATTGTACATTATTGATATTTTTCAATATCTACATTAGAATAATTTAAAATTCGTTGCACGAAATATAATGAAATTCTATATAATGAAATTTAAATAATGAACTCGTCGAAAAAAAGAAGCCAAAGCAAAGAATCATTGAAATATTTGATAAACTGTTAACCAGTTAATGACTTATATCATGAATAAATAAGTCAAGACGAAGTTTTGCAATTTCATTATTGAATTTCAGAAACAATGTTTCTTGAAAGACAAGAAAACTTGAAAAACAATGTTTCTAAAAGTGTGACTAGAAGCTTTTAGTTTGATTGACATTGAATGTCTGCCACACTTGATTCCATTTGAATTTAAGAAACTGTAATGGCCGACATTGAGACTGCAGACTACCATGGCCAATTTGTAAACACCAGAATTCTACTGTAGCGAAATGAATAAATCTATTTCATAAGCTATTGATTTTTGTTTCACTTTAAAAAATTTATTCCCATTTAAGTTATACTATTTTAAATTTTATATTTGGGAAGAGTAATTTATTTTTAAAAACAATAATGTTGAAGTGATACTTGATAATATTATTTCTTAATATTATTATATATCTCTAGAGTCTGTTAAATTTTCGATCTTCGTAGCTTCTTCAAGTTGATAGTCATTCGTCTGCAGACAGATCAGGTTTCATAAAATTCTTTTTAGCGAATTTTAAGTGATATTCAAAGCGACAAAAGAATATTTAGTTTCTATCTCCAGTTATCATCAAATCCTTCAAACAGAATAAAAAACGTAGAGATCTACAAGAAGGAAACAAAGATGAATGATGTTCATCCTAACTCATGTAGATACATTGCATACATTCCTAGAAGGAATGTGTGTCCAATTATCGTTTCCTAGAAATCTGTTAACCCTAGAAGACTGTCTTCCATTGCACATGTGTTCCATAACGTTATAACTTAATATGCTCTGTTATCTTCCAAATGATCCATGAAGGCAAAGGTTCAGAAGTATGCCTCGAAGAAGAAGCATGTCCTGAATAAAGTTTCACTTTCACTTTAAAAACTGTTTCTCCAGAACATTCCTAACCCCTTCTATAATATCGAGTCAGATTCGCAAAATAAATGTTACTTACTATTATTTATTATTATTGTTTATTTATATATCATTACTATTATTTATATATCCTTCATATAAATTAAATATTAATCTTCTATTAACAATCTTTAACCTTCAGAGTAAACGCAGACACAGAAAAAGCATTTAATTTTCTTTTTCCACTAAATTATCAACGATAAATTAGTTTTATCAAGCGTACATAAACATTTATTAAGGAAATCAGAAGACAAGGGGTGAATAACAAGATTGTTAAATCAAAATATCAATTTACATATTGCAAAAATTAGAATCGATTCGTTCTAATTCAAACAGGCTTTCAAGACTTGGAGATTTAATTTCGTATACAGATCATTAGAGCTTGAATTTCGATTTTATACGTGTATACAAGTTAATGCTTAATGCAGAGAGTGTTACAAAAATAACATGAGATTTCCAAACTTGCCACTACAAGAATGTCAACGAGCAATACAGTTTATGAAGCGAGGGGGCGAGTGCAACGTAGAAATCGCGGTCGACCCTGTTTTTATCGCTTCTCTGATCGGCGCCCACGAAATCGCGTAACCGTCGTCACGCGAAATTCTAAGGAATTTCACTCTGTTTCTCCTCTCTTTCTCTCTTTCTCTCTCTCTCTTTCTACTCTTCCTCCTCTCGCGGCAGAAATTTTCCAATTTACGATTTACTGACAAGACTTAATGAATTTTTACAGACGCGACACAGTTTCGTTCATTGTTGTACTTAGGCAGGACATACCTACCTAAAATGCCGGATGAAAGAGGGATTAAGAGGTGAACGGTGTAAACGGATCATTATAATTTTACATTATACAGCTATAATTTATAATACCAATGAATTTTAGTTTATTGTAATGGTCTAATGATTTAGACCATCGGTTATTTTTTCTTGTCGTTCATTTATTCGAATTTTAATTTAACAGATCCCCTTTTGAAAATAATAAGGGGATATTTACAAATTGTTTATTAACCGACAAATGTTTGTTCTGATTTTTTTTAAGTTAACGAGTAATTTTTTTAGTAGGAAATTTTGACATTAATTTTCATTTAATTTCCTTGTCACTGTCTTTTCATTATGTTAGTAACTTAAGATTATAATTTTTTCACGTTTTATTTAATATTTTGATATATTTTCCTTTTACTGTTAATTATTCGATATCCAAGAACCTTCTGTTATTTCTCCTAGACAATAATTCGTCACTTTGTAATGCGTATTTATTATTAGGTAAAAGATTTTCAAACTCACTCGTGACTCCTGCTTACAAAAACAAAATGGACTATTTACGTTCCACGTGAGTACAGTTTTATAAACGAAATAACATTCACATCCTACAGAGTAAGGGGATGCCCAAGAATAGACGAGTGTTACCAACATGATAAAAAAACGTCTAGTACCGAAGTTACTGACACTTCATACAGAAAAACCAATTTTAAATTCTATGTTGTTTGTCATTGTAAAACTTTTAATCATTTCACTTACCACTAATATTTTAATATTTTTCAATTATACCTGTTTACTGATTAACGATATCATTAAACGAATGAATATACGTAAGCTAATTCATGAAGTGGAAGTATAATTTTCACATAATCACAAATCGTGGTAATAATATGATTTTTAAAGACGTTGTACTTTTGCTAATTACTAGAAAATTTTGAACGCGATAGATCCCGTGCTTCGCGCAATTTATTCCGTTCGAATTAAAGATCTTTTATTTCTGGCCATTTCTAAACGTCTAACAGGAAAATATGATTTTGCTGATCGTTGAGGAATTGATACAGATATCGCGTGTTACCTGTATGCATAAATTCGAGAACTGTATTCAAGGACTGTCCAACGTAAACGATTTTACCGTGAAAATTGGTGAGTTAGGAAGTTAGTAAATTTCACATAAATACATTAAATGGTACATTCGAAAGCTTATGCATTGTGCATTTAGCTATATTAATTTTGTATATCTTATAAAAATGCATTATGAAATATTCTTAAATGTTACATTATCGTTCCTGATTCTTGTGGCAAATGTGTGCTATAATTATTCAATATAATCTTTCGCGATGCGACATCGGATATTTTGATAATATTTACAAAGGATGTTTGATTTCCGTTCTAAGAAAGATAGTTTCCGACCAGATAAATTAATTGTGACAGTACGCCCACTATCAATGGGTTTGCCAGCTGTATTCTTATTCATCTTATGAGACCAACAAGAACTCATTCATCAGTTAATTAAAGAAATAGATTTGCGACTACAGCGTAACTTCCTCCTTGAAGACGGAATATAATTAGGTAATTATCTAGGGAGATACTCTTCCATATTGGGACTCTGGTAAGAGCAATGCATTTCAATCAACATTTAAATATAGTAATAACTAATAATTTGATTTAGAAATTGAATATATTCAATTCGCTATAATTTCAGTATAATTTTAAAGTACTTGAAATTATTTATACTTAGTAGTTAAAATACTACTAAATATAAATACTTTTAATCGCCATGAAAAAGTTTGAAGGAAAACGTATTATAAATTTATTTATTAATGTAGATCGCTTAACCGATAACGTAAAATAAATAAATATTCTTGTGACGTAATATTAAAAATCTGGTAAAGGAGTTTACATTCGTACAATGGAAAATTGAAATCGCAAAATTAATATTCAACATCTACCTGTATAAACAGAACATCCCACAGTCACACCAAATCTGAGAACTTTTATTATCATACAAAGGCACTAAATTTGTCACACTGTCTAGAAAATTGACAATCGCGATAAATAGGTCCTCCTATTTAGATAATTTGGTAATTACGATGGGATGAGACAAAATTCTTTTGACGTAGAAATAATCTTTGACGAATCATGTTATGTATCATATTCTTAAATATAATATTGTTATTGTTCATTAATTAACTATCTACAAACATCGTCTTCAATTACATAAAATATCTACATTCAAATCTACATCATCTACATTTAAAATCAGTATTAACACTTTGTACTCGAGAGTCACCTTTCAGTCGCCATTTGATTCGACCGAGCAAAATTATAAAATTTAAAATTTAACATTAAATTTCGTGTAATATATCAACGCATGGAACATCGAACTAAAATAATTCTGTCCCTTAGTTTATGCAAGATATTTCGTTACGTTAATTGCCAAAAATATCATTGACATTTCATCAGAAAATAATGAATATTTTCTAAGAAGAATATTTTTGAATGCAAAGGGTTAATGTAACGCAAGATTGCCGATTGATTGAAATTCTCTCAAAGACATTGACACAAGTTGGTCACGTTTCTTATAGATGCTTCTAATCATTGCTGAACGATGACCTACTGGTTACGTTATTTTCAGTCGTCTAGAATATGTTACACTGTATCACAATCAGCGAATAATATATTATCAGAGAAAAAGAACACCAGGAAGATTATCAAATCTATTTTCCTTAACGAGAGACACTACATCAAACAGTATATTCTAACTTACCATAAGCTTCAGAGCAAAAATGTTCTTTAATCGAAGGAACAAATAATAATAAATCTGGTGATTCCATGTAACAAATTTTTAGTCTCAATATTTTTTAAACAAAACAAAAATTGTAATATTTTAACACGAAACTTAATGCACGCTGGTTAACACTAGAAGTACCGAGTAATCAGCTTGTCTTTTTCAAATTTCTCTATAGAAACTTTATGACTTATAATTCACTTTGCTTATTAATAAATCAATTTCATTAGTGGACTACAAATTCTTAAGCAAATTCAAATTTTCAAGAACATAATTAGAATACAATTACGATGGAAAATAGCATTTTCCAACAAATACATAAAGTATTACACTTGGAATATTTTACACACCTTATTGCGTGCATTCTCTGCAATTTCGCACTTTCTTTCCCATGAATGCATAAAACGCCATAGTTTATTTACTAGTAACTTCTTTGTGAAGCATTTTTTATTTTTTTAACACTACAACGAGCATCGTATTACCAGGAAAGTCAGAAATAATCATGCAAAATAATTATTTCTCAGAATAATATCAAAGACATTAATGTTACAAATTTTGCAATTAGTATGTAATCATTATGTAGATTGTAACAATACATTTTTCCGAATTTCTCCAGACATTCATTATAGTTATTAAGTGAAGCTATTCATTTAATTTGACACATTTGGTATTTGTTCTAGCGTTAATATCAGAGGGCTCTATAAATAAATCTCCCCCAATAGTTCTTAGCGGTCGAGCCATATTTGTAATCGGCACGGCGTTTATGTTTTTTTTCGTATGAAAGTGCACACCTGTCCGGGCGCAATTACGTACCTGGAGCCAAGACCGACTCTTATTTTGTTCCCGTGGTGATCAAGCGCTGCGGCGGCACCGTCCTTTCTCCAGCCGTTTTCTGGAACGCTTAAAAGAACACTCCAAATCGGTCGCAGGACCGGTACTGACTACACGAGCGGCGGACTCCGCGATCACACAGCGGCCGAGCAAAGATGATCTCATCGTTTTTCTTTCTTCTGACACCCCCGTTTAATCTTTCTGCCATATGTACTGGTTCTCGTTCCCCTTGTCGCTTTACGAGCGAGAGACTGCAACAAATTACGTAACGCACTGTCCACGAGCCTGGAAGATTCTATTTAATTTTTTTACTTCGATTCTTTCGGATGGTGATCGCTTGAACTGGTGATCCAGTTCGGAATTGGACGGAATGTAAATCGGTTAAAATGTGGCATGTTGATTCGATCGGGAATTAGTTTTCCTAATTGCCGATGATTACTAATTTGTAACAGTTGATTCGATTAGGTATAAATTCGTGTAGTAGTAGATCGTTACTAATTTATGGTATTTGATTCGACTAGAAATTACTTTTTGTAATCGCTGGTCGTTACTCATTTGTAACAGTAGATTTGATTGGGAACTAATTTTTCTAATTGTTGGTCGTTATTCAATTGTAATATTTGATTAGATTAGAAATTACTTTTTGTAATCGTCGATCATTAGATACTAATTTGTAGCAGTTGAGTCGAATAGAAATTAATTTTTCCAATTGTTGATCATTACTAATTTGTACCAGTTGTGAAGATTAGAAATTACTCTTTGCTGTCGTTGTTCGTTAGTAATTTGTAATTTGAATGTAGACAATTGCTGTGAGTTCTGATTAACGATTACAAGAAGCAAGTTACAATCGAAAGTGGTCAATTTTAACACTCTAAAACTATCACACCCCTCGAAACGAAACATTTTAGCTTCTAAAAATGATGAAATTTACAATTTGTTATATTTCTATTTTATTTCAAATTTAGAATTTAAAACACAATATTATAAAAATGTTTATATTCTATATTATTTAAAAAATCAGAATGTTCATTTATATATAATGCAATGAACGTTGCACATTGAAACGTCGAAAGATGTAATCATATAATTTTTATAAATAGTTACACGTGAAACATTTTAAACGGATTACATTTTGGCCAATTATACTTCGGTTACTAAATTTTGATAGGATGTTTGAGACACATGAAACGCACATATTGTCCTAAATACAGAGTGTTTTATTTATCTTGTTCACCTATAATATATACCGGATGTGAAAATATATCACGAATAAGTCTTTTATATTTGCATACAAACAGTATATTATGATACAAATCGTTTAATTCATCTTGTCCATCTAATTCGAAGTAGGAAATCAATCTCATCGAAATTATCGATCTCGTGTAATTCACGTTTGTTGTGCACCATGAAAATACATAAAGAAAGCAGGAATTATTGATATTAAGTATGTATATATGTATAAGAATGTCTATTCACATTTCGTTCAGCTAACAACTACATGCAGGAGGTTTAATTTCTTTTGTTCGTGGGCAGGGTGTTTCATTTATCCCGAAATCTTAAATTTTAATATTAACATCGTTTCGCGTGTGCTTTTTTTACAATTACCAAGATAAATGAAACACCACGAGCGATTAAGGTGAATGAACAGTCCCATGGATTGATTGAACAAATCTCTGAAATGTCTCGTAGATGGAGAAGATAAATATGGAACATCTCGTTGGTGAACAAAATAAATTAAACGCCCTATGCACTAACGATATATAGGTATTTGTTGAACTATTGCTTAACCATTTCTCACGAAATAAACTGTACACTTTCATTGGCAATAGAAATGACCGTTCTTCGTCAATCGACAAAACTAAAAGCAGTTTCTACGCTGTTCTTCGAAGATATCGATCACTTTCACTCTACAAAACGGTTCATCCGATTCCTGTTGTGTATTACTCTTCGTATAATTTACATGCACCGCAACAATCGCTAAAAGTATCATCGATCACACGTTATCGAACTCGCATACACAACAGCGAACCAAAAGTCGTCTATGTATACGCGACTACCTTTGCTATTCACCAAAAAATTTCTAAAGAAATGGTAATGCTTCAAGACAGATTAAAGAAAAAAAACTGACGGGACTTGGTAGTAAGGTAGGTATATTATACTAAATGCAAAAAGTTACAATACATTTGACTTTTGTTTCTTGTCATTTTCGTTTAACATTAGTTTTTGTTTGTTTTGTTTGTTGCCTTGTTATTGTTGTTGTTGTTGTTGTTGTTGTTGTTGTTGTTGTTCTTGTTGTTTGTCGTCATCGTCATCGTCGTCGTAACGTTCTCCGCGATTGTTTACACAGAAACTGGCCCGGCAGACCAAAATAAAAATGTATGCTACAAAAATTCACAACTTATTAATCGCCATCCTCTAATTATTATATTGTTATAATTATTTGTGTTTCATCGTATTCCGTCTCTCCGCTCATTTATATTTATTCCTCTTATTTATTATTAATATTATCATTATCATTATCATTAATATTATTATCATTATTAATAGTTACTTAAAAACGAAAACATTCACACTAAAAATTTGCAGCTTTCGTTCAAGTGTAAAGGCACGGTCCCGCGTGGCACGCGGCTTCCGGGCCTCGCCTCTCGAGGAACATCGGATGTTACGCTGAACACCTCCATACCTTCTGAACGGAATACAGGACTGGCAACATCGTTTAATCAAATATATAAAAATTCCGAACACTCGTCACCATGTACTCGGCAGAAAGTACCGCAAATAAATAATTCACTATTTCGCTACGAAACACTTTCGTCATAGTAATATTTATTTGTGTGCCCGCGGTTCCTCGAGCGAGCCGAGTACCCGGGACGCGCGCGCGCCAGGCGTCAGGAACACGCGAAGCCGCGCCTTCGTCTACGACTGAGATCGAGCAGCTTCATCGCTACGATACAAAAGCAATGGTTTTTAAAAGAAACGCGACAAAATATTTGTTACACCAAACTTTCGCGAGGAGTGAAGCCCTTTATCCTAACTAAGGAGAAGATACGAGTCACAGTCGGGAAAAGGACAGGGGGTTAAGTGACAAGGTAATATGTGCAGAATACAACACCTGAGGCGTCGTAGGACCAGCGATGACTCTGCTACATCCCAGGCATAGTATAAATTGTAAACGCATTCGATTACAAACTATTGCGGATATTCGAATGTAGACTACGTAACAATTTCATTTTTATTTTTCTTTCGTCTCGAAATGGATCTCGGTAAGAAACGTAAATAATTACTTCTTTCATTTTATTTTTTTTCATTTTTCTCTTTTTCACACGTTCTCAGCCTTAATGTCGTAGCGTCTTGCGGTTTAGTAGTTCGTGCACTTTTTCGCGGTGTATTTCCATTTCTCTTTTCTTCTTCCCCCACCTCTTTTAATCTTCTTCGTTTTCTTTTTTCCTCGCGTTTCTAATTGATTTACCATACCATCAGCATATATTATCCTTGTCGCCTCTGCTCTTTCTCTCTCTCTCTCTCTCGTTCTCTCGTTCTCTCTCTCGTTCTCTCGTTCTCTCTCTCGCTCTCTCCCTCTCTTTCTCTCTCTCGTTCTCTCTCTCTCTCTCTCTCTCTCTCTCTCTCTCTCTCTCTCTCTCTCTCTCTCTCGTTCTCTCGTTCTCCCGTTCTCTCGTTCTCTCTCTCTCTCTCTCTCGTTCTCTCGTTCTCTCTCTCTCTCTCTCTCTCTCTCTCTCTCTCTCTCTCTCTCTCTCTCTCTCTCTCTCTCTCTCTCTCTCTCTCTCTCTATTTATCGTCATGAAAAAAATAGCGCGCGAAAATTTTCGTGTACACTCGGGCCAAGGCGAGGTTCTATACGAGATGGCACACAAATTTGTCATTACGCGCAACGAATGTTTCACAATGATGGTGGGACCTTATCGAAATACACTTTACGCTTGTGGCTTTTTCTCTTTTTTTCTTCTCTCTCTTTTTGTTCCTTTCCTAACGCTGTTTCGACTCTGTTGACCTTTCACGCGACGAATGTTGAGAAAGAAAAAAGTGGTGTCACGGACACAACGAATCATTGGGTTAAATGGATCGCGGAAGTACGACGCCCTGTCCCTAACAATCGCAGGACTCACTTTGCCTATCGTAAATAGAAATTTCAATGTTCGTGTTTCCGATTACTTTTCCATGAATGTGTTGTAAATCTCTTTTACTTTTTCAGATATTTTGACAAACAGGCAGGAAGTGAACGCTTAGAATTTCTGATACACCTAAATAGATAAAACTTTAGGTCCTGTTTTGTTTACAAGGATCTTATTAACACGTTCGTTACTACGGTTCGTTGATGCGTGATCTGCTGATCCTTGAAAGCCAGTTCAAAAATCCAGTGTCACGCATGCACGACACGCGAGTTTGTTAAAAACAAAAGCCTGAACTGTAACAGCCAGTTTTCCAACCGCTTCGCGATTGCGGACGTGTTAATTGTAATAGATTGGCCCCGCATGGGTCATACTGTCTACGACGCTTCACGTTGTGACAGAGGATGACCACCGGTTGATAACGCACGCTGCTTTCATATTTTATGCATTGAGGGATTGACCATCGGTGGATCACACTGTCACCAAGTTTCTAGCGGATACAATGGAACGATTTCGAATTGCTTATTCTGTAATTGCGTTGATCTGTGCTAGGATGACCATCGATGGTGGAATCACCTGCAAAACTTTCTATTATAGTAGAACAATCACAGACGGAATAATACATTGTCAACTTCTAATGTTTCATTAAATATGGCAGAGTGGTCACCGGTAAATCATGCTGTCCATACAAATTTTATAACGATAAAATACCCAGCTGGGACACCTTATCTCTGCAAATGCGCGTTAATAGAATAGTACTGATATATTATGGCAATATATACTTCTCACTAAAAAGGGATAAAGTTTCCTTCAATTCCATTTGACAGTGTATAAGAACCACATGCATTGAATTTATAATTTTTTTTTCTTTTTAAATTGTTGCTCTCGAAAAAGTTCAAAGGTGCTTCTCATTAGCGTATAGAAACTAATAAAAAATCCTATTTTAATATAATTTTTAGTACACACGTGTGTGTGTATATATATATATATATATATATATATATATATATATATATATATATATGTATGTATGTATATATATATATATATATATATGTATGTATATATATATATATATAACAGGGCGTTTCAGATATACAGACAAACACTAGTTAAATGGAACTACGAGAAGAAATAATGTATGGGGTGCCTAAAAAATTCATTTTTAATCTTGAAAATTTATCTATTTAATCGTAAAATCTTATTGTAGATGGATTTTATGTTCTTTATCGGTAAAGAATACTTTTAAAACATAAGCTATTTTACAATATGTGTTTACAGTGAGTGTTTACAAAGTTTGATCTCTTTTTTAGGGACTTTTTGTTTGTGTCAATCTCCACCAGCTAAACGAACCTACGTTTCTTATTCTGAAATACCCTGTACAAGCTAAAAAAAGAATATTCATATTTCCATGTACAACATTTATCACTCCTAACTGATTTTGTTTACCCTTTTGAAAATTTCTATTTACGTTTTCATATATATATAATATATATGTATATATTATAATTATAAGAATAACGCCAGTCATATTAATACCGAGGAAAAGTTATAATATTTTAGTGAACTTTATTAAATAGGTATAGCTCAAGCTAAAAAATTTTTTTTTGTAGTGAACTAGGCCTCTTTCCCTCTTCCTTCCAATGGCTGCGAGTTCTGCGATCACCAGAGACCATTACAAATTTTGTAGAAACTCATATCAATACAAAAACCAAAATTTCATAGTAAAAATCATTATCGATTCGACTATGTAAAAGAAAGGAAAAAAGAAGGAGAAAAAAAAGAAAAAGTATGAATGGGCAAATTGGAATCATATAAATATATAACGTAAAGAAGAAAAAGCAAACGAGCATACGTTAAAGAAGATGCACGAGAAATAGGAAATCGAACAAAGATCAGAAACAGAGCGTAAGTGGTTAGCGATTCGGGAAACGGCGAGACCAGCTGCAGTCTAAGATTAACTGTCCCATTACCAATCGATACCGGTCGATTGATAATTGGCCAAACGGTTCGCGAGAAAAGTCGACACTGTGCCTTTTTGTATGCGAACACAGAACAATCGCAGTTCTCTGCTTCATTTTAACCAACACCGAGCAAACTCTACCACCTATATAAACATTATCGCCGACTTCTCTACGGAAATTCGTAGGTGGAACGTTTCACATCGGCAGTCAATGAATTAACTCGAGAGCATATGAAGTGTGCGATACGATATTTCTCACAATTCAGACGGTTCGTATCCTCTCGCAATTAATTTCGTTTAGTTTGGCTCGTGACTTATTTTATACGAAAGCGGAATTCGCACCGCTTGTGTCTCCTAAACTGCGAATGGAGAAAATTTCAGGAGCGACATGTATGACGCGTCTCCCGTCGCAAAAAAAAGACGAAAGTACTAGTGTGTGTAATCTGTGTACGTCCTCCGACACTGTTCATAATTTTTTCCCCCTTAGTCCTATCATGTCACAGTTCCCTTCCCCGCACTTCGCACCAGAACTCCGCAACAATTCTTTTGCTTCTCGGGTATTGTTGACTTGGAAGAAACCTGGGAGACGGGACACGCCCACGTTTCTAGCCATGGATGATCATCATGCGTCGCTCGTTGTTATATGCATACATGTAGATGTACCTTTCTATCATTGTAAAGTCTTGTGGATTGACGTCGATGTATGAAGGACGAACTCGTAGCATTTCTCATTTAAATATTCGACGAGCTAGGTTGAACGTTGATTTATCCCCTTATCCACGAACTTATAGTTAAATGCAATAGACCCGATTGATCCTACTCGAGTTCGTGGTCCATACACAGTTTGAGCTGCGTCATCTATAGTTCAGTTGCTTGACGAACGATGCAAGCGATGGTTGTTTTAAGCGTAAAAGGATAGCGCCTTTAATCACACCATGTGGCATACGAGATAGTCTTGGATTTTGTGGTTTTGGAAATGGGATGGTCGTGATATACCGGTGACTCGGTGATGGTCGAGAAGAAAGAAAGTCGGGAGTGCCTTTTAATGTTGCTGCATATATTAGCGGCGGTTCTGGTAGCTTGGATTGCTTGGGTTGCCAGGTTGCCTCATTCCACCACCTCCCCTTCCTCCGTCGCCACCTCGTGAAAATCCTCCGCGACCACCTCTCGCACCATGTTGTCCACCTCTCATTACACCGGGACCACCTACGAAGTATAGACAGATGAATGTTTGTTCTTATTGTTTTAACAACTTAAAGCTATAATAATGTTAGAGTTTTTAATTCAGAGAAAGATCATAAAGATTAAAATTATTTCATAGATAATACAAAGAATTTTCAATATAAATTTCAAATGAAAAGGTTATTTCAAGTATGAATACAAATTTTAAAAATGAGAAAAACGACATCTTTTGTTAATAATTTTGATGTTCTCGTTATCGTAATTTAACAACATTAGTACAACACCAGCGAAAACAATTACAAACAATAATTTGCAATTATTATAGTTTTAATATTAGTATCAATTACAATATTTTGTGATTAGATGTATAATACTGTGAAGTCAGCATTCAACTTATTGTATAACCTCAAAAAATGTGCAAATACAAATATTACATTTACAGAAAATATCTCACATCTGAATCATTAGAAAAATCATAAATATTTATGAAAACTGACAACATTTACTCGGACTTAAAATAATATTAAATGAAACTTACCAGGGCCTCTCTGTTGTTGCTGCTGTTGTTGTCCGCCCATTGCTCTCATATTAGCGTCGTTTGCATTTAATCGACCACCGCTTCCGTCTATCGTTCCCCTAGGCCTGACTTTCTTCTCTTCCACATTTAATTTTTGTCCATTCTCCGCAGGATAATAAATCGGCTAAACCCGGAAAGAAAGTAATAATATAAACGTATCGATAAAAATAAAAAGTAGAATAAACTTATGCACAAAAATCTACTTCAACTAACCAGATTCTGTAACACCATGCTAACAACTTGTTTGTCTTCGAAGGTGATAAATCCGTAATTAGGCACTTTTCCTGTATTATTTCCTTGCGGTCCTTTGCATCTATCATTCGGTTTACTGTGTATTCGCAGCTCCACTACCCTGCCGTAAGGTTCGAATATTTGCCGTAAATCATCCTCCGACGCGTTGTGCGGCAAATTTCCAAGAAACAGTTGGTGTGCGTCACTGTATTGACTTTGCCTCGTACCACGGCGATCACCGTCTACAAAATATTTATATATATACATATAAATTTATACACGTGAATTATTAATTTTACTTATTAGGATCTGAACGGTAATTCTACTAACAAAATAAATGAACACAATACTTGATAGAATTAGCATGTTTACCTCGTTGTACTCCTCCTCCTCTTGGAGCCCGTTGCTGTTGATGTTGCTGTGGCTGTTGATTCCCAACTCTATGAGTCTGCTGCTGAGGCGTAGAAACATTAGTCGATGCACCAAGCACTGGACCACTGTTAGATGGATGCAACGGTGATCTATCATCCAAACGCAAGTTCGTCATTGGAGGCTGCAAATGTTAATTTATATATAAAACTTTTCTCCATTTCAATTAAGATTCCAAGATTATCGTAATTAAATTATTAAAAATAAAATATATACCGGCGACATAGACAACTTGGGAGCCTGAGGACTAGTAGCACCAGTAGTACTCGGGAAGGACTTTACAAGATTGGCATACGTTTTTGGTCCACTACTGGTCACATTCGTATTTGATACTTGGTGTTCCGGTTCAGATTCCTGAGTAGTGGTATTAAATGTCTCAGTCTCAGGCTGCTCACGGTTTTCAGTGGACTGAGTTTGTGCCTCACTCTCGGTTTGTTGCTGTTGCTCAGCCGAGTTGTCTAACTCCGCTTCTTGTACAAACTGTGTCTGTGACGAGGATTCATTAATATACTGGTGCTGCTGTGCAGGTGGCGGCGGTGGCGGCTGCTGCTGTTGTTGCTGCTGCTGCTGTGGTGGTGGTGGTGGTTGGCTGATCAGAGGAGTTTCTTCATGAACTGAACCATTTAAAACTTGTTGCATTACCGGAAGTACCTAAAATAGTGATTCCATTTAGTATAACATTTCGTTTGGGTGTTTGAGTTAAGGCGCCAAACTAACGTGAGACTGTTGTGGTGGTGGCGCATAGTACATTTGCTGTTGTTGTTGAAGTACAGGTTGTTGTGCAGGAATAAGCGGTGGCTGGACTTGCGGTTCGGTAGATGTGGCTGGCGCTGAAAGTTGCTGCCCTTGATTTTGATGTTCATCTTCCTCGGGCTCAGAACGCCCTCCCTCCTCCCCTTCCCTCTCACCGGACTCACCTACACCCCCTTCTACACCACCTACATCTGCTTCCTCCTCGTCAGGAAAGATCAAATCTTGGTAACGGAATATATCGTTATGTACATAGTATGTTTTTGGTGCTTGTATTGCCAACACAAAGGTTTGCGTGAAGCGACGCATTGGCTGGCCCGCATTAGAGAGTTCTCCAGATACCTATAAATAATTAAATACAATGAATAACCAATTGCAAATTTTGCATTATTTAATATATGCATACTGAAAATATTTATCATTGATTAAAATGGTTCATATTCTTTAATTAATTTTGAGAGATTAACAATATCAAATAAATGAAAAACTAATGACCAATAACTAAATATTAAAGCTGAGTAAGTTAATAAAGGGTTGACAAGTGTATTTAATATTTGTTTCAAATCATAAGCGTTCGATAGTAGATTACCAATATGTTAATAAATATTTATCATTTCTTTTATAGTTATCACATCTAACATATTTTAGGTATATTTACTTTACTTCGTACATCACTATAAACAATAATATTGTTATTATTTTAATAGGTAATAATTATTTGTTTTATATTTATTCAAATAATAACATATTCAGGTGGAATATAATAAAGCAACAACAATTTGCCACAATTAGAATACAACATACTCTGAAAGAGAAATGGAATTAAAACAGAATAGCGGATAAACAATCTAGAATCAAATATCCTGGTAGTTTTTGTAACTTGGAAGATATTGCCCTATTAATCTTGAAAAAGTACATTCCTAACCTATATATTAATATTAAAAATGTTTAAATAAATAGATTTCTCATTCATACGTTTGTTCCAAAAATTGTAATAATTTTTATAATGATATCATTACACTCATGTATAATTATCACTCACTTGTACAACAACACCATTTTCAAGAGTCAGCTGTGAATCAACCTGACTTATTTTAGCGTGACAGTCCCTAAAGTTTAGTTGCTGAATTTTCTGATGTATTTGCTTTTGACCGATTGCTGGAGTTGATTCTCTATTGGAATCGAGTCCGCCATGCACGAAGGAAGAATGCTGATTGTAAAACCTAAATCAATGTATAATGTAAACAAGATGGTACTATCATGATATTGGTGGAAATTAATATATTAATATAAGAAATAATACAAGAAAGTACCTATGGAGGTGTGCTGGAGCCTGATTAAGTAAAGTGTAATATTGTCGGACAAATTCACGACCGACATTTTGTGGAGAAGGGGATGCCTCCATGACCATTTTCTTACTCCTAACTTCTAAAGTAATGCTTCACTCAAACAGCAATGGAAAGTTTGTGTAACGAATATTGTAAATTAAAAAATGTCTGCAACAGAAAAAGTACATAATTATAAATACTATAAAAAGATATATATACAATATATAATAACAATTATTTAACACTAAATGTATTGGCACTTTATATATCCCTATTCCTACTGTAACGGTCAAATAACAGGTTGTAAAATAAAGGTAATCAAGTGAAACACTATAACTTTCTTGATGAAGACAGAAACAAAAGGAAAGACAAAAATTGAAAAACTGATTAATTGGACAATATAAGAACTGATATAAAATTAAGTGAACGATGAATTTTAAAATTGATAATTTAACTGATCATGGTACATTTAGTGTTAATACATTCTGACAAATTGTCAATACAATAAACATTTAAATTGTAGCGAATGTGTCATCTAACGCCTACAAAAATAACAAAAAAAATTAATAGAAAAATGTATTTTGTTCAACCTTCTTTTCCTAATTTATAATAATTTTTGTATAATATTCATTTATAATAAATAATTGATTAGACTTACATCAATAAGTGACAAATCTATAGACAATGATATTAAAAAACCAATATTATTGTGAAAATGTATATCAATGATATAAGTATGATTTTGAAGATTACGTGAAAATCTCACATGAACAGTTTATATTTTTCTTATTTTTGTTCACTTCTAAGAATAAAACATTTCATTTCATAGAAAATGAAGTTGGTTTATAACTTACTTAAATCAAATATCTTGTATTTTTATTTCTAAATGCTATATATTTTTGAAGTTTTACATGACTCTTTCTAAATATCCTCTATACTATAATTATTTAAAACCTCAAATTAAAACAAAAATAAATAATCAAATTTCAATCAAATTAGATTAAATTAAACCATTATAACTTATGAAAAGTGTATTCAAATTATTACCCTATAGATCCATGGTAGATACACATTAATTTTACATGTTACTTGTTATTTATATTAAAGATATAAAACATAATAATTATAATCATATAAAAAATTCTAAATAATATATCATAAGTGTTTATTTTATTGTTACATCTAATGTATACTGCAAAGTTCAAGATAAATGATACACGGTTAGAAATTTAATTCCAATGTGCAACTATTTCAGTATAACATCGAAGTATTTCAAACTTCTAACTACATACAATAATTTAAATTCAACTTCAATTTAAAACGATTTCAATAGTATTATAATACAAATTAAGCATTTAGAAACAAGTCAAACTTCAATAGAACCTCCAATGAATGTTTTAATACTCTGTGCACATGAGTATTCTATCACACAAAAATTCAGTTTTATTATAAACATATCAAATCTGTAGTCAACTTGTAATAGAAAAGAACAAAAATACATTCAAGTAAGAAGTGCAGACATGCACATCAATCTAAGTGGCTCTTTGAATATCACCTGAGAGTGATGTGCCCAGTAGGAAAATTTTCAAACAATAATAATAGAAAATTAACAGCGTTTCATATATTTTTTCAAAAGAATCTGTACGTTTCACGACACTTAATTCAATTTCCTACAAAACAAACATAAATATACAACTGTATTGTTCACACACGATAAACACAATAAAATCTCCGACCGAATTTTAAATATTCAATTTCAACAATTTTCTATTAAACTTCCTTTAACCACCAACACACGTATTAGAACATACATTTTTGTAAACAATAAAAATTAATAGAAAATTCGTGTTCAAAAGAGTTCCTCGAAAACAAGTGATCTCCTAACTCGTGTACTGTGCAAGAATTCGAGAACAAGGGGGCCGCCCGGTTGCACGAGCAAGCATGGCGATTTTTCTTCATTCAAGAATCCATAACGCTAGTCATATTAATGTAAAATTTCGAAAACATTCAAAATAAATATTAATACATTTAATAAGTCAAATAGTAAATATTGTTTATAAGCGGTAATAAGTTTCTTGTCCCATGCTCGCTTTCCTAGAAGCTCTTCCCTCCGAGTGATCGAATGAAAGAACACAGATCTTATGGCGTTCTAGACTCACCCGACGGAACTGCTTCTATTTGACGTAGTCACAGGTTTTTCCTAGCGGAATAAGAAGCTGCTACGATAACGAAAAGTTTGCGTGGGTAACAACAGTTCACAATAATGGTAATTATAAAAACAATTCAATGTATGAGTCCTCCGAGCACCTTGATGTCAGCACATGCAGCGGAACCTGCACAGAAGCACCGGTCGTATAAAGATGAACGACTCTCGCAGTTAAGTCGAAGCTTTGCGGACTTTGTAAGAACTAAATACATTGTTAATTGAACCAGTCCAGAAGCATAGTTCCCCCAATGTACTATGATTTTGATTGGTTAGATAGTATGGTAGTTAGGAATGAACCAATTAGAAGAAATGTTGAAATAAACGATTGCAATATTTAGTAAGATAAGCAGGTTTTTTCCAATGAGACAGCAGATTTTAGTAAAGTGAAAAAGGTATTGGATATTCAGAATAATAGTTTGTGAATTGTTACTTCATCTACTATACTATAGAAAAATTAATTTCTACGTTTAATCTATAACATTTATTTTATGCGGTAAATAAAGTGTGCGGTTAATGCATTTGTCGAATAGATCCAGGTTAGAATAAAATAATCTTAATAACATTCAAGGTTTAACCTATTACAACCTTTGCTTGAAGTAGTTGTTTTTATGAAATTGATTTGAGACGTGCAACAATTTCTTTAAATATTTAATTTAATAATAAACATTTATTTAAGCAATATTTAGCATGATTGTGCTTATCCAAGATATTGTACGAGTTGAAAAATATTTTATGAATCAATGTCGATAAAACATTATATGATGCACATTTTACATATATTACTTGCAACGTGCAGTATACGCATTCATAAATTTATTAGACTGAAGAATAAAATATTTATACTTTCACTTATTAAATAAAACATTTTTTGCATATTTCAGCATTTGCTGTTTTGGATAATTGATACTTACCTTCGACATTTTGTGAATCTTTATAAAAGGACATTTAACAGGTTATACATTATATACTTATATTACAGTATTGAATAGGAAGGCAAATAAAAATTAAATAAAAAAATATAGATGATTACAAAATATTGGACATTGACATATTTTGTTCTAATGCATAAACATTAGAAAATATTTCGTAATCATTTCTTCTGTAGGTTTCGGGTCAAAAAGAAAAAGAAATTAATGAAATAATTTATTTAATTTTTCTTAAAATATTTGTCGAAACGTAAGTTTTTGTTAAAACTTCGATAAGCCTTTTTCGTTCAATTTTATTAATGTTTAGTACAATTAAAAGTTTTACATATTATAAATGCAAATTAAAATAATATAATAAATGCAATTTATATTGTTTAGAATTTTCATTCATTATTTTAAAAGTCTTTTTTGTGACATTAATTTATACCTTTCAATATATACGAACTTACCAATCAATTTTAAATACTCAAATATCTTTACAATTAGTAATATAAATTTTAATATAATTAAATTCTGACGACGTTTAAAATGATGTATAAAATGATTGTTTTATACAAAAAAGAGTGAGATAACCATGATTTTCACGAATGCAGTTGACTTTGTATAATTCCATTCTTTAAAAAAAAACGCAATTTTAAACATATTACAATGATAAAATTGTATTAAAGTATAAAATTTATACAAGAGGCATCCAATGTCTAATTGTAATACAGAAAAGGAAAATATTACAGTTCTGATTTCAAGTGGACCAACAATTTTTCAATTCATGCATCTTTTTGGCACTACTAAACGATTTTTCAGCCAGTTTCAATTAAAAATGTAATCTAAATTGCACAAAAATGGTTCAACGGAAAAATAAGGTAAAATTGTTGTATCAATTAAAAAAGAATGTTTAAAAGTACACATTTATAAGAATAAAGATATTATAAAATTATTCATAAATTATTTTTACTTCGAACGCTACATATATCTCGAAATGAGTTCTAAAAAAACATATATATACTTGAGTAGTGAAATTAAAGAAAGACAACACTTTACACTAATTTTTTTAATGTAATACTTTTGTGACATGGAACAGTGTTGAATTTGAGAAAAATACAATATTTTCTTTCATTTTAAAAACCTTATTACGATGTTCTTTGCCTAGAATGAAATCGTCGATATATATAATGTACATGTGCTATTCCTTGAGTGTAGAGTTAAAACTGAAATAATGTATGTATATCTAGCTTGTTACATGTACTGGTAGTAGAATCAACAAAATATTGTTTGTAATACAAAACACACTAAACCTCCGTGTCAGTCTTATTTTAAATCTAGTGTATAGACGTTCGTTCACTATGTTTTAAAATATTGTGTACATATTATACTTCTTTCCCTTCCGAAAATTAAATTATTAGGATCGGTTAACACAAATACAAGCATACGCGAGATATATTTTATGTACACAAAATGAATTTATTTTATCCTATTTTCTCTTACCAATAAGGAAGCAATAATCTTTTTACCTCATTTCACATACCTCACACAATCATTATAAACAACTTGGTACTTCTCGTTTCTTGTTTTTTTCCTTAACGTAGCCGTGTAAAAAGTACATTGCCTGCTTACTTTTCTATAGTGGGCTTCGCATCTTATCAAGTTTAGTTTTTTTTATAGACAAATTAAAATAATGTAATTGTTGAAAATAGGGACAAAATTGCTAGTCTCTCAACAGTCCCTATGGCGTTGAATGAGAAAACTTGATTCTTCCTAATATCTGTATTTAAATTATTTCCTATCATCTTTTGCTTTCCCATTTGCACAAACACGTTGTATATTACGTTACAATACTTCATCATAAGGTGTAACGTCGACTTACGACATGTAATTATCCATTTGTATGGAATTACTTACTCCCTACAAAACTTTCGAGCATATTATGATACGACAGTGCCTTACGTTGAACCACGTAACGTACTCGCGGTAAAAAAAATTAAATGATAAATAAGATGAAAAATGAGAGACCAATGAGAAATATGAAACATTTTCGACTTTGTACAAAAGGGTAAACGAGAGATGGAAGAAAGCATCGTGAATCTATATGTATATATATATAATATATATATGTTTATATGTTGCTTCTTGTTTTCTGTCTTGATAATGCAGATGTATTGCTAGACGCAAGACGTGACGTTATTACAGTTTCTGTCGTGACTCCTGATGATTCGTTTTATTTTGCGGCAGTAATCTGCGTTGTTGAAAATCTTGTTGAAAGTGGCGTGGTTTAATGGAATGATGATTTAACGAGTTATGAGATTTGTTGTAGGGTAGGAAACCTGAAAAGAAGACAAGAAAATTAAAATATTTCAAATTTCTATCGATTCTTTCGTATTTTCCGATATTTTATGGTCACATGAAAAAAATTATACGGGGGTTTTAAAATGGCTGTCCATACTAACACACATTTGCAATGAGCGACGTAGATGCCTAGAAAATATTTACAATGGATATTATAAATAAATGTGAGTCATTTTATTGGCAATTAAAAATCAGTAAAATAAACGACGATACAAATTTTGGTTTACTAAACATATTATTCCTCGTGTAGAGACACTTTCTTTTCGTACAAATAAAAACTTCGAACTTGATGGAAAGCTTACATTCCCTTTACAGTGAATACGTTCAAATAAATTGTATATCGATATCTGTAGTTATGATAAAATGATTATAAATAAATAATTTTATCATAACAATTAAACAAGCAAACCCATTAATTTTTTATTCGCGCTATTACAAAAACATTAAAGCAAAGTAATTAAAACTCCTGCAAAATGAAACTGACTAATGACACGATCACGATGTAAACCCCCTATAAATATAATTATACAGGATACACAGTTATACAATAAGAATATCACTTTTGTTATTACAGTAGTATATCCCTGGAAACTACAAAATTTTACATAAACATCTACATTTTATGGAACTGTAAAAAAAAAATAAGTTCGTCCCTTTAAGAATACAAAACAAACTCAATCATTAAACGACTACCAACAGAACAACATACGCGTTTACCATGGAGGATCATGAGTCTAGGAACAGGAATATGCTTGTACATGTTAGTATGAACAACTATTTCTGAAGCCGTTCTAAATGATATTGGAAAAGGAAGAGAAAGGTTGTCGATACTGAAGTTATAGTTGTCAGAGGAAAGCTATGACTCACCAGCGGTTACAATGCGAATTGCATTGCGGTCGCAATGAATGATTTCCATTAATAGGGTTGGTGCCTTTGGTTCTGACGACCACCTCCCCTCTGCTTTCCGCCGTAGCCTGAGCCTCCTGAAACAATACCCATGACGTACGTTAGTCAAGTAACTTGGTTATTCCCGCCCTCCTCCTTCCCGCCGTTTTTTATTGAAAAAGACCGTACAAAAATGGTCTATTTGTATAGAAATTAACGCACGCACACTTCTATCAATAAAAGAATAAATAATGAAAATACAGACTAACGTAATGGATATAAGACTACAAAGAATCTACATAGAGGCTACAGGCTAAGGTAGTAAGCTGCAGGCTGCGTTCTGATTCAAACTCTCCTTTTCTCCTTACACATTTCTGGAATCTTCCTATGCTGGAATACTAAGAGGATATGTCGAATACATTGGTTAAAGCATTCGAGTTACTTAAGTAATCTATGATAATCTTAAATTTCTATTTTATTTTAATCTTAAATTAAATAATTCTTAGATACTGTTCAAATAGTATATGATTTTATATATACTACTGTTAAGAATATATTGAAAATAGTTCTACAAAATAACCAGAAATGTTTAAGGTTAAGGATGTGAAGATGAAATGAATTTAGCAGTGTAATGTGAAATTGAATATTTTTTTTTGTCAATGCGTATATCACATTGTGCTGATGAAAAAGTTTGATCGAAATTTAACATGCATTTAGGTGTTCATGTGTGAATGAAAGGAACTATGTTATTTTTTGTTAATAAATGTGAACCGCTAAAGATACAGAGAACTGAAAATATGAGTTTCAAGTTTTATCTCGATGAGCTGAAACGAGATGGAATAATAATATCCATATGTTACTCACGAGAATTATAGGACTTAGATTTTGTTTTTGTTCTCCATTTTTCCTTACTACTATTTCTAAGTACAGATAATACTTGAAATATATAATTAATAATACGAATTTTATTTCTTGCATGTAATATGATTGAAGATATAAGTCGAGTAACTACTAAAGAAAATTTTTCTTTAACCAAACTTGGTGTCTTTATTAATGTGTATCATCACAAAGTTTATTTGAAATATTATTTTCACTCTGTCATCATAACAATTTTATATTTTACCACATTTTAATATTTAATATAGAATTGTACATATGTTGAGTATCAAAATTTTATTTATTTACGATACCTTAGAAAAAGTCTAAATTTTAAAGATCATAACCACAGTAGTAACAACCAATATTACTGGGTTGGTTTCGTAATACTTTTAAAAAAAGAAATCAATTTTGATGCGGTCCAGATACTTTCAATTATTGTATAATATAGTGTTTACTCTGATAAGTATTTATTATCAGTGCATGAAATTATACGTGGTAACTCTTGAAATTTTTGTTTATATATGATGAGTATAATGTTTATTTAAATTTGGTTAGAGAAAACAAACTACGTTATAAGTGACGACAAAAATTAAATGTACAGAGTACCACCCACAAAATGGAAACACTTATACATAAGTGAAATAAAAATATTTTCTTCGAGCGTAACAACACACATTAGGAAGTACTGGAAATTTACTCTTATTTTTACTTCAATATTATAAATATGATAAAATATAAGTTTCATATAATCACACGTACATGTACACACATACTAAAAGAAAATATTGGAAAATGATGACAAAGGAACAAGAAGACAAATAAGATTGGGGGGGGGGGGGTATAAATCGATGTAAAATAACAATAAATGATGATTTATGCTAGCAAAATGGGACGGGAAATACAAAAACAATAGAGAAGGAACGCTAATGCGTACCTTTACCGCGTGCACCACCGCGCCCACCACTGTAGCCACCATCGTAACTACCACCGCCATAGCCATAGCCGTCTGCGTTTCATGGAACACACGGTACAAGAGACAATGGGGTCAGTATTAACATGTACCGGCAAAAGTATACTTTTATTTGTATATTAAAATATCTCTATATTAATATCAATTGGAGCCGGTATTTAAAAAGAAAAAAGTTTTTAAATCTAAGTTTAAAGTTATCGAAAACATGTATCAAATGTAATTACATACAAGAAAACATATATTATCTTCCAAAGGGTTCATTGTTTGCACATTCAATATACATTCAATAGTAAGTGCAGAGGCTGCTGTTCAACAATTTTTAATATTAAATATCTGAATGCTATTCGAAATACTCACAAAAATGACATGCATTTAAATTTCTCAATCGTGACGAAATATTTCAGTGTATTTTATTCAAAATGATTCGCCACAGTCCCAGGGAAAGGAAGTGTGTGCAGGGTCGAACACGCGAGTGTATGTGTTGTAAAAAAACTTATTGGAACCTCCACGTGACGTATGTGCCATGAAATAATTTTGTAACAATAAACATTTATAATCAGATTAATAGAAAATGACATTTTTTTCGTGAATAACATAAAAATCATGCTGAAGACAATGAAAAAGCAATTAACAAAAGGACCAGATAAAACACAATCATTGCAAGTGTTGATAATTATTATCAAAAGGAGAATGTTAATTTTCCATGAATGAGTTGGTTACGTGAAATATAGAGTAAAACATGCGCATCGGGACTGATGGGACTCGAAAGCAAGGATTCAAGGTTTAATACCATTTCACAAGATATATCGTCCTGTGTAGTTTTACTTTAATGTTTTTTACACATCATAAGTTCACATATAATTATGTTACAGTGACTGCGTGTGTTTGAGGTTAGCGTCTGCAAAATTTCTAACGAAAATGTAAGAGGAAAAAAAGTGAAAAACAAATGAAAAAATCAAATTGTTCTACAGATTCACTGACATCAATCAGTGAACGTATGAAATATTAATATTTGTATGTGTTTTAAAGAAATTGTAAATATGTATACACATTATATTAGGATATAGTTAATGTGTTCTTACGAAAGAATATGAAAGTACTAGATAAAATTTATGCGGCACGTTTTGAATCACGAAAATCTTGGAACTCATTCTAATGTACTTTAATTTCTAATAAAGAAAATGTGTTGCCCTTCACACATTCACTGTTACATATTATATGATGTCTTGGTATTTTTTGGAATTCGTTATCAATGCCATATTCGTTTGTATGTATGTGTGTATATATATGTATATAGAATTTAAATATTTGCGAGACAAAGAATGTAACTTAATTTGATGAAATATGCAAGTTATTTGATCACAGCTCAAAAACATCCAACCCTCTGGAAGTAGGGATTATACACTTCGGATTATGCTATTGTTAAATTTAATTTCTTTTATGAACTTCGAAATTTGTTCGTCGCACCGCGTAAAACTGAAAACATACAGTTAGAGAAGAATGTAATCGAATAATCAGAATGCAGAAATATGTTACTATATCTTTATATTCGTTTCTGTATCATATCTTGACTTCTCTTAAAACGTGACAATATTACCGAAGAAAATATTATAGGAATGCTTCAATTATGCAAGAAAGTGATTTTGTTCATCATTTTCACAGCACATTTTCGTTTTATATAATACATCAAAAAATAAGGAAACACATGAAATTTGAAAAATGTTATTACCAAAGTAATACAGAAGATATAGCTCTTTATTTCTACAAACTTGTTGTAGAAATACTATTTACTTCACATAATATATTTAAAAACAAAAGAGAAGAACACAATCCGAATGCATTTATTACGTATTTGAGCTGCTGGTTCACTTTGTTATTTTTCAAATGCAAACTTAGGTTGGAATTTTGACAATATTATAGACACTTCCTTAAAGATCAAATTGTCTTTGACTTACAATATGCGTTAATTTAAAAATAAATATTATCGCTGATCCGCCTGCAAACCAGCGCTCACCCTGCAGCATCTATTAATAATATCATACATCTTTCATTATTTTGTATGATACATACATACAATAGCAATTTTAGTCACTCCATTAACGTACTACGATGTAGTACTATAAAGGCAGACGATTATAATTCATATAGTAGAAATGAAATTTGTTTCATAAGACTTAAAGTAAACCATTGGATGGATAGGCAGGTAAGAATATACTTTTGGTTAATATATGACAGCATAATGCGTTTGCTTTAGGTACTTGGAAATTACTTTAAATTTCATTTGATCTAATCGGATGTATTTTGAGTTACAAAGAACTCAAATATTACTATATTTTCTATTTCATTTATCATTGCTAATCTTTGAAATAACATTGAAAGTGTTCAATAATTTAAATAAAGATGCTTCAGAATGCAATCAGTATATCTGAACAATAATCTGAAATTCAATATTAATTATTTAAATAGTCAATCCGATTAAATGAGCTTTAACATATACAGTGATGCCCACTTAAATTTCACAAAACTCCGGGGGTAATTGTGAAATTCTCGCGGACAGGGTGCAGTTTGTTGACTCAAGCATGACTCAACGAAGTGAAAGAACAGATATAACGAGCGCAAGGCGAGATGGACGCAGTACGTCGAGCAGCGACAGTTGGGACCTAATATTTCAAAACTATACTGCAAGTGGAAAAAATAAACACACAAGAGCGAAAATTTTATCTTCAGTCATTTTTACCTTACTTTCATAAATGTAACACCAATGAATTGTTAAGATTCTCCGAATTAAAATGAGACCAGCGCAACGCAAATTAGACTAGCTTTATCGATTTAAAGCATTCATCATGTTTAATTTTGTTATTTCTATTAAATCGGTGAAAGTAGTCCGATTTGCGTCTTGTTTGAGTTCATTTTAATCGGAGGAGTCAACTAGCCATTGTTGCTACGACTATAAAAATAGGACTAAAATTACGGAAAATGACATTTTCTTCATTGGATGTTTAATTTTCACAATCACGGCATCCTATTGATGCGTGTCTGTTTTCTTTCTTTTTATTGTATTCATTCTTTACCCTTGGTTACTGAAATGAGACTTCGTCGAGCTCGAGGGACTGACTGGCGGGACAAGAGTGGGGACGAGTCTTGGAAATTTAACCGTACGGATTTTAATGAAATTTAAACGGGCATCACTGTATATTTGAAAATGTAGATTCTGAGTATACACACGTGGCAGAACATATTAGTTATCCGGCCACGAACACTTGAATTTTAAAGAACCTCTAGTAATTTTAGACGATTCTCTAAACTACAGTGGAAAAGATGGATGAAAGACACAGGGTAGACAAGTCGAACATAAAAGCTTATAACTTATAAGTGTAAATTGCATTATCGTCTGCCGAATACACTGGGACGGTAGCAGCAGACAATCATCTGCCATTGATTATTATGAAAAGGAAAAACCAAATTCTTTGAAATGATCCTACACAGCGATAAGCGCGTGTAAGTTCTTTAATAATAATCAATCAAATTACCGTATCCACTGTAGCCGTAATCACCATAGCCGCCGTACCCACCGCCATAATAATCGTAGCCTCCTCCGTAGCCATCATAGCTACCGCCGTAACCGCCTTGCCCGTAACCGCCACCGTATCCGCCTCCGTAACCACCTTGACCCCAACCGCCTTGACCGCCAAAACCGCGTCCTCTGCCACCCCTTCCGCCACGTCCGCCTCGTCCGCCAGCGCCGCCACGCATACCGCCCATGCCGTCTGGTTTAGGTGTGGCTTTCTTCACATCGACCTACACAAACAAATATTTTAGTATTTTAGTATTGCGTCAAAATTAATTTTTCATGTTTGAGATACTATTATGTAAAATAATATAACTCACCTCTTTACCATTTATCGTTTGCTTGGGAGTTTTCAATAATTCATTTACTACTTGTTCGGATTCGAAAGTAATAAAGCAGAACCCTTTCCTCTGGTTCTTTGTCTTATCGAATGGCATTTCTACTTCGACAATCTAAAATAAAGAGTTGATTTAAACAATTTTTTTTACTTGTAATAACGTGGTATTTATAACGGGGTACAATTGATACAAACAACCGTAAGTTGATGTACTTACGGTTCCAAATTGTGAAAAGAAAGTCTTAATATCATCATCGGATAATTCCGTTGAAAGACCTCCGACAAAGATTTTTCCATGCCTAGCCTTCGCCTTCTTAGGGTCTACTTTCTTATTGTTGATTACATGTTCGCCAGCTGCCATGATCTAGAAACATAAATTATTCTTAAAAATATATTGCAATTTGTAAGCTTGTAACGTTATTTTACACTGTAAATTCAGAACTTGGAATATCTTCAAAAAACTTTCAGTAGCAGAACTGACAAAAAAGTATCATCATATCAATGAAAGTAATGCTTATTTAACGCATTGGGAACTCTATTTATTCAAAATTTTTCATTAAACCATAGAGTATGATAGTTTGTTGCAAAAATCTAATCAAATATACCGAGCGACGCGATCACGTTTATTTTTTCCATATAATGTGCTATAACAAAATTGAAGTTCTTTTACTTATGAAAAACTGATTTTACCAATAGTTGGACCATACATGAATTATATTAGTATTTATGTGTATTCTATCGGAATAGAAATAATTTTTATATCTTAGAATACACACAGTAATTTCTTGAAGTTTAGTATCTACACGCTAGTATCATTTACACACTTATCTGACTTTTATCGATTATAGTAAAATTACTAATGAAACAGTACTATCTAAAATATAATTCTTACTTCTCAATGTATTGCTTTACCTTATCGAGTGATTCTGCTTTCGCGAACACAATGAAAGCAAAACCTCGTGAACGGCCGGTGTTAGGGTCCGTTTTAACATTGATACTTTCAATGTCTCCATATGTCCCAAAGTGATCGCGTAATTCCTCTGAAAATTAATAATTTCATTTGAAAACTACGAATAAAATGGGAATTCTTTCTGTCCTTCAGTTTTTTTAAAAAATAAACTCAGTTGGAACACTAATTAGTCTCATATGACAATGTCATCCGAAGGTGTCCTAAGTGAAACATCATTGTTTAACTCGTATCACGTGTATGAAAATATTTTATGAGTTGGGAAGTTAATTATTACGAAAGTAGTTCAAAACAAATTATTTTTGTCTAACAAGAAACACATTGACTGGTGAAGGATGCCGAATTTAGTATATGTCGAAAGCTATACACGGAATGTAAAATTATGACTGTTGAAGAATTGAAAAATACTCACTATCTGTGGTCTCCCAGCTTAATCCGCCAACGAATAATTTCCTATAAAAAATAAAACAATTATTCAGTAACATAAAATTCGAAAATTAAATATTAAAAAAATGTTTCAGCTTCAGTGAAGAGCTTAAATTCTCAAAAAGCTTTAGAGTTATAAAAAAACTATTGCGTTTCGATCACGTAACTAATGCAACATATTTTGAGTTCTCACTGCCATGCATATATTCAACAAAAAGAAAGAAAGAAAAATAATAATAAATTTAATGTACCTATCATTCAAGGAATCCTGGTTACCACCGGTTGATCTGTAAAGCAATGTAATGAATTTTAATAAACTGATCTTGAAACTTTTCTGTAATTATTAAGGACTAAGGTTGAAGCAAAAATTTATGTTTTGTTATAAATCATTTCCAGTTATATTTAAAAAAGGAGTTTGACTTGACCCCTGGAAAAATTAGAATCAGAGTTAAAATATTAAAATTTAGTATTGACAATATACACAAAATGTAATAAAGAACCAGTAGTATATCATTTGGAAAAGGGGCACTGGATAAATTTTTAAAGACATTTTGGTAAGGAATTTTATTTAATAGGTAATATAAGTAATTTATTATATGTTTCTTAGAAATATATAAATATATACTCATATAAATGTATTCTACAGTTGATTAAGTGACCTACATTAATGTCTACTTTGAAAATTTGGAAAAAATGTCTTTGTGAGAACAAAATTATTATCTTAAATTCAAACTTGCGATATTAATAAGAACATGAGAAATACCATTCCTAGAATAGATTAACTCACTGATACAAGCTTATCATACAAAAGATACGAGTGTTCGTCCTTATAAGAAAACAGAAGATTATGAGAAATAACCATGAGAAGACTGCTTTGCACACCACATAGACCTTGACTTGAACTTCAAATGAATGTGCTTATCAACAAAAAATGAAAGGAAAAACTTGGAAAAAAGTGTATATAATATATATATATGTAAAAATTAACGCAACGAGAGAGCAAAGTACTTTTGATGACGTTCATGTGAACCCGAACAATAGTTACAACTCCAGTTGACATACGGCTGCTCCTAAAGGAAATAAGATTTAACTTTTCCAAGTTGAACTCTGACTGCTGATTGGCCCAAAGAATTGGCATATGGTAGATAGACTGCAACTCTATTAAAAAGCTAAAAAAATTGTTTTCGCATTACAAGTTAACGATGGTTACTTCTTGAAACTTTTTTAATATCTATATTATGCACACAATATTGGACGTTTATATTTATGTTTATGTATATATATATATATATTAATCTCTCTCTCTCTTTCTTTAGTTGTCAGCAAAATATTATTATGTCTCAAGTCCTGATATACTTTTCAGCCTTTTCATATACAAATACAATTATTAGCTGCAATATTTTTCATTTTTCTGGCAGTGTGATGGTAGTTGTCTGTACTTAGATTGATCTTTTTGTATATCATCTAGGGCTGGTGATAAATACCGTAGGCACCAGTCACTCGCCGGTAATCAGTTGTTGGTCGGGTCACGGTTAGCCGGTTGCGAGCCGCCCGCCATAATCGCACTGGGTCGTTTGCCACCTGCAGACCAAGCCACATAAACTGGGTTAATGGCATTCCGACCTATCGGAGGTTTTCGCATTGGCCCTAGTGACTCTGTGCTTTGATCACGCCCAAACAGCTTTGACATCGGATCAGAAATTACTCTACGCGTGACCCAGCAGGCAAGTGTGTGTCTGTGCGAGACTTATTGACTCTGACGTTATTGACTCGACTTCCAGTGCTTGTGTTGTGACGAAACATGACGGACTTGAACTTGACGTTGACTTCTCACAATAATTCAGACTCAGAAGTCAATCGATAGGCTTCACACGTTTCAGTTCACAGTTCCCAGGTAAGCGTACATATTGGTCAATCGTATGCAATTGACTAACAACCAGAATTCTGCTGCAATGAATCAATGAGGAAGACTCGGCTGGCCAAAAATGCATTTCAAAGTTATACGCACTCTATAAAAACATTACAATTATTATTTGCGTGTAATGTACACAAATTTGTTCATTCATGAGAATCACAACTTCTTTTCATCGATTACAAAACTAGAATAGAATTAACTAGGTAGGAGAGCAGAAATAAGGAGTTTACACAAAATTACAAAATTTTAAACAGATAAACGTATACCTCGCAACAACAGCACATATAAAGTTATAACTAATACTTATTCTTATATATGTATATAGATAACCTTATCTTAATTTTGCAAAAAGAAACAACATGCAACATTTATTTTCATCTTTCTTTTATATATTATGTTTCTTTATTGTAAAGTAGAATGCCAGCCATTAGTTATTTCCTTTTGTTACTTTATGCATAAAAATCACGCCCTTTTACACGCACACCTATATTTTAATAGAGGGTGAGAGGAGGCACACCTCCAAATTTTTATACTTTCAATAGGAAGATATCAACAGAAAACAAAAATTATTTTTCATGTTCAACATTAAAGATAATTCTTCACAATAATAATATTGTGAATATAAATATTTCTTTTAAATTTGAAGGTTACATCATCTTTCCCTATATCATTTTAACCCGCTAAGCCACACGTGGGGTAGAATTTTAGCCGAAGTGATTCTTAATTGATACAACTTCAAAAAAAGAACAAAGAAAAAGGTATCAAAATTTTAACATACAAAATACAAAGAGGTACATTTAATAACCAATTCACTTTTTCTCAAATAGAACAGAACATGAAAACAAAATGCTACAATTTATAAATCATAGATCACTTTATATATGATTATAGATGATAGTATAAAATTTCCAATAGTTAATTTTTGGTGCACATTATTATCTTCATTGTATGTATTTTATTTTTTACATAAACATGCCACATGTAAACAAAGATATATATGGAACTTGTATTAATTTTTTATTGTGTTTATATATTTAAAGTAACTTTTACGATAGAAATAAATTATATTTTCCAATACAACACAGCATTTTCCAGCTCTGCCATTTCATAATCAAAAGAACAAAAATTTTAAGATACAGGAAAGTATTTTTAGTGAACAAAGAAAAATGTATTACAATAACTACAGTATGTATCTAATAAAGAAATGGTATACTACCTATTACATTTATTTATACTGCATCAAAAAGTTCTTTAAATATTATATTAAACATTGATACATGATTAATTTCTTTGAACATAAAATGCAACATTTGGATACATTGTTTACCAATACCACTTAATAATTATACAATGACAATAAATAATTAAAAAATGAATAACTTGATTTTTATGTGCATTACAAAATAATTATATTTCTTGGAATAACTAATATTAATTAAAAGTTATTCTTGAATATGAAATATGAAACAGATACAATTCATCTATTGTCGACTTTTTTTGTAACATTGTACATATTGAGTTCAAATATATTCAAAAATATTCTGCAAATACCAACTATTCCTGATAAACAAGGAATTAAAAAATAATCCTTATAAACAAAAATCATTACAAAACAAAGTTTTAGGGTAGGCATTTACCCCACACGTAGCTTAGTGAGGCCACAGAAAATAACGTGGCTAAGGTCAAATACTTCTATAAGTTACAATCTAAAAATAGCTTACCCATATATGCAAAAACATACCCCAAACTATGTAAGAGTTTGCGATAATCCAAAGCTGTAGGGACACAAGTTAAAAAAAAAAGTAAAATCCCTTTAGTATAGAACCCAAAATGCTGTGACAATGGAAAACAGAAAATAAGAGCGAATGTATAATTGTAATATCACAGAATATTTACATAAAGACTGTGTATTCCGTACATCAACATCAGACTAAACTCTTCGGTGCTCAAATCGTCCAGCTCATCTTGTTATGCTGAAAAAGGGGAAAGGCCAAGGTGCTGTGCCACCAGCCACCAACAAATCTTACAATCTATTAAATACTTCTAAGAAAATATCACGATGTTATTGAA
Source organism: Nomia melanderi (assembly GCF_051020985.1). Classification (NCBI taxonomy): domain Eukaryota; kingdom Metazoa; phylum Arthropoda; class Insecta; order Hymenoptera; family Halictidae; genus Nomia; species Nomia melanderi. The sequence goes on along the minus strand of NC_134999.1, from coordinate 2,949,208 downwards.
GTAATAAAATATTATTACCCTCCCTGAATTATCTAAATATTCATATTAAAAATATTATTTAAAACTGTTTTGGCGCTTCAATGCGTGAGAAAATTCGTGCGTGGAAACGAAATTCTCGAGAACGTGATAGAATGTACTTGTAACATAGGAGAGAAACGAGCCCAGGCATACAAAAAATATTCTTGTATTCGATCATAAAAGTTTCTCATCTTTGCATTGCTTCTAGGACAATGCGTGGGCGCGCCCTTTCTCAACTAGCGGCCGGCATTTCTACTTGTTTGACTCATTTCCTTTTTATTGTTATTTCTAAAGTGCTTAGCAAAAAATGATTAGTACCAAGGAATTTTCCATTCTGCAGCGATTTAAAAAAAATTAACTAAGACATTAAAAACGCACGCTTCGTGATCGATGCAAACGGATTTCAATTTTGAGAACCTCGCGCATCCGCCATTTTGTCATTCGCGACTACGTATCGCGCGAAGTAATTTTCAGTATGTGGAAAGCTTTCTTGGAAAAATTCACGCGTATCCCATGTATCGAGTGAATCGAAATCGATCTGAATTAGAATTTGAGTAGAAAATCGAGATCTAAGACAAAAAGGTTACCTGTCCTCTTGAGACTCTTGGCCATTTTCTGCGGCGTCCCCGCCGCCGTTCTCTGCTTCGCCGTTCTGCTCGAAGTTTTGATCGGCGATATCTTCGCTGAAGTCCTTGTTCTCCTGATCGGCCATATTTTATATTTAGTTAACTATATTTTTAATGAAACACTTAAAAACACAATTCGAAATCGTGTTTTTAGGAATATTTAAATACACTGCACGAGCTAACTACACTCTCACGTCCGTACTGATCGGCCGCCGAATGGAGAAGGGAGACCTACGACTTGCGCTCAGTTTGACTCAGATTCCGCGCAAAGCATCATGGAATCTCTTTTACCTCCCCCAATATACCTCTCAGCCAATCAGAATTTAACATTCAGGGCCGTGCCTTGTATTTCTTAAATGTGAACCTATGATATTCCAAATGTTAGATTTGGATATTAATTTTACAGTCTTCATTTTGATAATACATTGCCAAATTTGTTTTTATTCCAGCAAACTTATATAAATTTACAAAACCTTGATTTTTATTATCAATGCGTAATTTTTTTATTTTAGTAAAATATTTATCCTGTAAAACATTTCTATTCGTTTTTAAGCGCTATGAGTTTGTAGTTATTGTAAATATATATATATATATATATTTATTTACAAGTTTTACATTACGTGTTATTTAAGAAGTTTCACTTTCTTTTGATATATGTTAATATTTTTCAGTTTAATTCTTATTAAATACAAATGTTATGTTATACTTTCATGATATTCTCACTATTATGTTATTGTACTGTTATAGAAGGTACTAATAATTACTTTCAATTGTTAAACATATTTATACAAACGTTATTGATATGTACAATTAAGAAGTATTACAATACATTATCATTCCTAATGAAACTAACCTATCAAACTCTGTTTAAGTAAGAAATGAAACTCTATTTAAATAAGAAATATACAAATTATTTGATTATTGGTAAATGAATTTCGTTGTAAAGAAATAATTACTCAATATTTGTGGGTATTTTCTAGAATTTCGTGTATATATTATACATATTATTAAAAATAACATTGGCTATACGTTGTATACTTACATATTTAAAATGTATTTACTATTAAGATTTATCTCATATAACATTTTAAGAATAAAAGCATATTTGCATTAAAGTAATATCTTTATATATAGGTCTCGAATTTTTGGAATACAGTTTTAAATATTGTTGAATTTTGTTGTAAGTTAATTTTTGTAATCAATTTATTTCAATTACTTCAGTAATATTTAACATAAGTCTGATATTTAAGACAAACAGTTCTAATACGTGAACATTTGTTCTGTAACATTAAATTACATGAAAAATTTTATTCAACAGAAAACAAAGAATCAGAATCGCAAGGTATTGATACGGCCCTGCAACACCAATCGATGTCTGCTGGGAATTCCACGATGCCAAGGGGGAACAGCGGATATAATGGTATGCATACGAAAATTTTGGGCGTGGGGAATGGAGCGAAAACGAAGGGCCAATCAGACTAGCGACAAATGTTGAGTAGTACGTAGCAGCCAATAGGAACTCACCGAAGAACCGGCCATTCAGTAGCTTCATTTCCCAGAATTCTATGCGTGTGAATTTCTAAGAAATCAATAAAATATTCCTTACAATCTCATATTAGTTCTACCGCTTATAGCTTTTTTAATTAATTTAAAAAAATTTTTATTGTTTGACACTTTTCATAATTTGTTTAAATCAGGGAAAACGAATTCGATCGTTACATCTGCCCAATAAAAGCGGGAACGTTTACGTTGATTCAGCATTCTCATTGTTTCATAGACGCTAACAGTTGGCGCTGTCATCGATGAAGATGGCGACACGTTACACTTGAAATTGTAAAGTTAGATATAAAATAAATAATTTTTATTTTATATTTAAAGTCGTCAATTGTTAATAATGTATTTTTTTTATTAAAATAGATTTGCTCATGAATTTAAAAAATTTCAAAGTATTGATGGGTATTAAAAATGTTACAATACTCTATTATTTAATAAAATTATTATTATCTCATAATATTGTTATCTCGTTGCAGAAGTTAATCTTTATTTCTCAATCCTCAATTTTCAATAGAGTAATTAATCATTACTATGTAATTGTTCACAGTTTTTTTTAAATAGCAATTAGTTTGCTTAGTTTCAATTTTTACGCCAGTTCTTTGTTTATAATACGTGATTTTAATGTTGTTAAATTTGTACATAGAAAAAATTTTTTTCAAGTAGAAACTTATTTTGATTAATTGTCAAAATGCCAGAACGAAAGGTAAAACTACTTTGCCCTTCAGCGTTTGTTATAAATTAATAAAGCAGAAAATTATATTTCCTTTTTCGATCAATGTATGCTTCACCCATAGATTTTAAGGTTATCAGATGTCTGGCGTGTTTGCAATAAAATACGGGCTGCAATTTTCCGCGTGGGATTTAACCTGTGGGATTATTATAAACCTTTAGATCCTGATAAAAATTGTTTAATTTCAGGTATAATTATACAAATATGAAGTAAATAATTATTTATATAAATATATATAAATACAATTATTCTTATTATTAGTATTGTAGTTGTACATACATGTTTATCTATATACCAGCTAGTGTAACATATTAAAATTGCCGCTAATTAATACATTAAAGATGTTATATTATCTATTGAATGCAATTTTATATTTTATTACTTCTATTGAATTCTCATTATATATACACCAAATTATATTTAATATGAATATGTATAAAATACATTTCTTCATTTAATGTGTATTTCAAAGTAGTTTATTGTTATGATTGATATTTTGTAATAAATACTTATTTTTTTTAATATATATTTTAATATTTCAATTTAATAGGATATTGACTTCCATATTTAATCACAAATAATGTATGTTTATATATAATTTCATTTACTATAGTATGTCTTGAATCTAATTATATAAACTATATAATTCTAATGGAATATATTATATAGAGTTTTCCAATAGACCAAAATGTAATTACTTATCACTCATTATAATATTACTGTTGTGATGAATATTAATTACAGATGTATAAATTATATGGTTTAGTATTATTGTAGAAGTATAAGTAAGATTATATATATGTATACATAATTTTTTATATAAATATGTTTTAACATTATACATGTTAATGAAGCACTAAATTTAATCTACAATCAGAAATTTTGTAATGTGATATTGTTATTAATACGCAGAGTCAAAGTTTATTTCTGTGTTGGCTGGCCCACTGAAAGATAAAATTGGTTTATCCGATAAAGAAATCTGTGATATAGCTGATTATTTTCGTGTTCAAGATGGCAGAATACTTTACACACAGTTTTGTACAATTATTCATGAAAACGGTATGAATATTTTATCTCTATATGTGTATGAATCTTTGAATGATTATAATTTTGATAAGAATTAATATTTGCAAGTACTGTCAGTTATGCTGTGATAGTCTATATTATTTCTTCATCTATGTTTGTATAACATTTTATATGTAAGACCTTAGAATTTTATTTTCTAGTTTCGTAACTTCAAAGATAATTAATAACTTTTACTTAACTGCTCTTCCATCATTTTAGTTCAATTTACACGCAGAATACTTCTTTTATAACATATTATTTTACATTTTGGATAATTATTTACAAAATATTTATTATTGTATGTATTTATGAAATTTGTAGTATCTGATCTTTGTATTACCTTAGAAAGTGTGAAATTGTTTTTGTATTATATACATAAATAAAAATTTATATTAACATTTATAAAAGACACTTAGGGTATGTATTTTTTATCTTGTTTGTTTATGAAAAAATGTATAAGACTGTAAAATTAATAATGAACATTAACTATTGTTATAAGAGAATTTTGTACCTTTCTTATTTGTTTTACTTTCAATATCATCAATATTAAATTTTCTGTAGATGTGTACATATATAATATGGATGTAAATTATTGCAGCAAAATATAATTTTATAATTCATAAAGTAATCGTAAAATGTGGCGTTTGATGGTTATGTTCTCAACTTCTTCGGTGGCTGTAATGATGGGCTCATAGAAAGATATTCAAATAGTATGTATTTAAGCTTGTAGATTAAGATTCAACTGCTACGATCATTAGAAAAGTTGAGAACAGGTCCGTTTAGTAACGGAATTAAGTGTCTTAAATATTTAGATTTTAAAATTAGTTTGTGGACCTTTGTGTACATACATGGCTTCCACATTTTGCACTACATTTCATAAAAACTTCATATTTTAATTGTATGTTTCAATTACTAGTAAATAATAAATGGTCAGAAATTCTCGTGGAAAATTTTGGTGCTGCTATAGAGTGCCTAAAATGAAAGGAATTTGTAGTTGACCGCTATACCTGACCTGGTACCGTTAAGTGAACTCATCATTGTGCCGAAATTTACTTCCTGATATACAATCTTCTACTATATATAATCTGCTCGCGGTCATAAGAAATTATTTATGTCGTAAAATATTAGTATAACAAATAATACAATGCACGCACAAAAATAATTTACTATTTTTATTGCAGTACCAGAATTCGATAAAAATAAAGCTTTAATAACTGGATTAGAATGGGAAGATCCAGAGCACGTGAATCGGTTAAGTGCAACAGAATATCGAAAACTATGCCTTATTATTACTCAAATTGCAATTTTTGTAAGCAAAAGGAGGCTGGTCTTAAGACCCTACTTTCAAGATTATGAATTGGTGCGTGTAATAATTATTTTCTTTTTTAAAGAGAGGATTAATTTATTTAAGAATATTTAAAAAGTAAGTAATTTATGAAATTTATATTGACCACATTTAACAATGTTTTATATTCAAGTTATATTTTAGTCATCTTAATATTATATATATTAAAATTTTAACTTTTCAATTAATTGTATATATTTAATATTTTGTTATTATAGTAATTGATATTATGTATTAGGAATTATATTATCATAAATATAATGACAAATATGTTTACCTAATATTTGGTTTTTGTTACCATTTTATACTTCTTCATCAATCCCAATCCTATTTATTATATTAATTTATTATCTATGTGGAAGTAATATACTTTTTTATTATCATTATCGCTGTAGCCCTTTTTGTTTACTATAATGAAACAATTATTTTACATAAATAAATTAAAATAAATCTTTAAGTTATTGTTTGTAGATTGCAAAGAATGCTGGTACAGTAACATTTGCACATTTTGGACGGATTTTGAAGTTCCTGGGGATTATCCTTGCATGCAATGAATTTTCTTTACTTGTAAAAAGATTTGCGAAAGATGCTTATACGATTAACTATGTAGCCTTCCTGCAAGCAGTTGACGAAGTTCAGTCTTATCTGGACAACCATGGAATGTTATCTCTTGGCGGAGTAATATTTTGCAAACTTTCTATCTATACATCTTCTTATATTTATTATATTAACTATCTATAATTGCTTCATTTTGATATCATATTGAATTAAAACATGCAGGAAAACAATTAATATATAAAAGAATTCAAATATTTATTTCTAAGAATAATTGCATTTCAATGTTCTATATCATTACTTTTCATCTTTTGTATTCGAAAATTGAATTATACTGAACATAAAATTTCTACATTAAACTACATTTTTTATATTTAAATGAAATATGGATATAAATGTCGCACAGTTGACACAATAATGTTCATTCCAGAGAAATTACTTTTATAGTATATAGAAACAGAAATAGATTTTTGCACAAATTTTTAGAGTTTCTGACTACTTCATTTTATGTCTTTTGAACTCCCTGTCTAAATGTTTTACACTAATTTTGGCTACAGAAACTCTTATATTGGCCAATAGTCCCAATTCTGTAATCTAGAGAACATAAATGTAAACATTTAATTGTATTCTATTCTTTGTTGATTCATGCTCATCATGTTTTCTTCAATGTTAGGAACAATATTCCTCTCTTGCTCTCGAAATCTTCTATTAGCATCTTTACTTACATTTACAGTAATTTTAAGTATAGTTTTTTAAAATTATTTATTTATTAGAATATGAAAATGAAAGTAAAACCAACTGGCCATTAATTGAAAACAGAGTTTAGACATTTGGAGAGTTTTTTATCTTAATGGTTTAGTATCTTTCTTTCCAATTTAATTGTTAACAGATGAATGCAAATTATTTTTCTTTGTATTTGTAACAAATGTAACCGTAAATGTAAATTGTTCTTTTATTTTATTATCACTCTTATGTAACATATAACGTTGAATGAATTTATAATTTATACACTTTAATGTGTAATAAGTGTACGGAAATTTGTTTAACTGTTTGTATGTATGTAGAATTTATTTTATATCGTTCTACAGGCGTGTATGATATGATGAGTTTTTTCACAGTGGTTGTTAGAGGGTAGATATGCACTTGCTCGGTAAAAATCGTTACGATCGATATCGCGTTTATACAACCTTTATGGCTATTGTTGTAAGGCAGATCTTGTATGTACGACTGATACATTTATCACAGGTAGAAAGTAAAAATTTGTGTAATTAATGCAACTAAATTTGAAGCGATTGGATCAATTCAACGTAAATGCAACATTTCCCTCAGTATTTGAAAAAATATGGATACAAAAATATAATATATAATAGAAACATGGTAAAATTTAAAATAATTTAAAAATATAAACTTTGAAGATTAATATTTTAATAATAAAATGTTCAATATTTATATTTTATTATTCAATCGTTGAAATAGAATGTTGAGATTGTTAATGAATGCGAATGATTGTACAAATATAAATAAAATATGCATTTTCTAATTTTCCAGTAGAATCGTTGTGGATTATTTTTGTAATTTATTTTAAAGGAATTACTAGATCAGTTTCCTGGCCGAATTATCACAGCGGAACTACCGAAATTTCCACGACCGGAAATCGGTAAGCTGATACCCAGCAAAGTGTTTGGGAAACAAACAGTGTTTCATCCGGTAATGGAGGATCCTAAAAGTATGATGCCCTTAATGGAAGTTGTTCAACGCGTCCAAAGACATATTTTTGAGAATAGGATTCGTATTTCTGAATTTTATAAGGTTTATTATATGTCTTTTCTAGTATACAATAATAGACATTTTTTTATTACGCGTTACATAATTAAATAAATATTGCACATGCATGTAAGTACAGAGACGTGAACAATGGAAGAAGTAACATAAGGTATAGGTCTACATGAGACGGTAAATTTTTTATCAGTTTCAAATCGATTGTAGTACATGTTGCAATATTACCTTTAATCAATATTTTAGTTTTGAATGAATGTGTTTCTAGGACCTGATATAAGGAATTTGTTTGCTTCTATACTCATGCAAAAATACTTATTTTTGAAATCTGTATGTTTATATGAAAAATCATTGAATTCCTATGTTTCTTCTGTATATTACTATATTTTATATATTATTGTAAAAATTATAAATTTCAATGCTATATTTTTATTTCTTTTTATTTTCCAAAAATGAAGCAGTATTCTAACTTTTTCAACTATTCATATTTGAGAAACTACGGGTATGACAAGATATGTTGATTTTCATGAATTAAACGAACATTTAGTGTTCATTTTATTCAATTGTTCCTACAAACATTAATGTTCCTTTGTTTAAGTCTTGGAAATTAGAGATTTTAAAATAGATAATTGGGATATATAGTCGCCTAATTGTATCAATCAAAATCTACGTAAATGTTTACCAAATAATATTAATAATATGCATCGATTTGATGTGTTTTTTAAACCTAGTGTTAAAAACTTTCATATTAAGGTATTCACAATAGAAACACTTGTAACTAAAATATACATATAAATAAATCATGATAGAGATTTGATCATTTGAACGTCGGAAAAGTGACCATCTCACAGTTTAAAAGAGGCTTAGATGGTCTTCAAATTTCTACTTTGGGACGTTTGTATCTCGCCGAACCGGAAATTAACGCCCTCGTGACGCTTTATAAAGATCCAAATGATCCAGACCGTGTGTGTTGGCGTACATTTGCAGACGATATAGATCAAGGTATTAATTATTAAAAACAGAACATACCGACTATTAAAATTAAAGTAACCACTTTAAGTTAAATTTGATGTTTTTCAAATTTTCTTTATAATGTTTACGTTTTAGTTGTATGTTACATATATGTAACATATAAAGTTATTTGCTCATTTTTTAATTAAAACTTTAGTGTTTACCATTAAGGAGCTCGATAAATTGCCAAATTTGAGAATCGAATCACCGCCAATTGAAATAGCAGAGTTGAGTCGAAAAGGAACAACCAATTGGCAATGTGTGACAAAGAACACAAGAGACTTGTGCGAGGAAGCGTTACAGAAAATCCGATTCCGTATAAATGAAAGAAGAATTTTGATAAAACAGTTTTTCAAAGATTATGATAGGTACAATCATTTTATTCTTCTTTACTGCTAGGTCGTTGTTTTGTAACAATGAAACAAACGTTAAATATCTACAAATAATTCATGTAAACTTTCATCGTTGTTTTCGATGTTATTCTCCTACGTTAGTCGTGTTATTCTCCTACTACCTCTGAAATTGAGAGCCCCATATATTACAAAAAAATCTATATTGTACCAAAATGAAAATTTTGAGGTATAAGGCTGGGGGAATAACTTTGTGCACTGAAAATTGAAAAGAGTGGAAAAGATGATGGAAAGAGAGAGGAAAGGAAACGAGGCATGTTGTTCTGGGTCTGCTAGTTGACTCATCAGAAAGGTTACCTAGCAGACCCTTCCCTAGACGCGGGAATATCCGATGGTCGGTTAGGGGCAGTATACAGGGTGTTCAATGAAATAAATACCGGAAGAAGGAGAACAATTATAAATATCTTCTTTGCTCTGTTTGATATAAAAAAATGTTTATTGCACTACCTAAAGCTTTCTTATACAGTAGTCTATAAACCCGGTTACGAGTCGATAATAACCCATACAAGTGGTTGATATGACTTTAAATAATTGATATAAGAAATAGAAATGTTTGAATCACAATTCGAATAGTTTTGAAGAAGAATACACTAAGGAATGAAAATTTTTGTAAATAAGCAATTTTTAAAAAATTTTGTTAAATTAGAAAGTATATCGTTGCCCATGGTATTACTTTAGGTATTTATACGATAAAATCTGAAATTATATATCAATTCTAACACTACTTTCGAACTGAATCGCTTTTTTATGTTCAAGGTTGTATCAAAGTCATATTTTAGGCATATTTGAGCGTGTTCTAACATCCACTATAAGATGCAATAGAAAGAATAATATGCTTCCCTGCAAAAATAATGGTAACCTTTGAAAAATTAGAAAAAGTGTTTGTTACAAGAACGAAGAATATTGTTAGATGTTCTTTTTCATTTGGAACACTCTGTATATAGACGTCAGTACCTATAGTAGCTAGGGAGAATGTATTGGTTTAGGAAGTTGTACCATTCCTTTATTTGACGTCAAATGACCTTGTATTATAGATAGCTTAAATTCTCTAAAGATCCGTTATTTTTCTGGAAACACAAAGAGAACAGTGTGTTGTGCACATAGTAATAACGTGCTTTAATTTTGTTTTAAATCTTCCATCTAAAAATAATATTAGCATATAGTATGTTATAGCTTTCATGATTTTATATAGATTATCAGGAATAATATTTTGTCTTGGCTTAAAAAAATAATGAAGAAAAATGATCAAAGTTATTATTTTCGCTTATATATACACTTAATTATTATATTTCATAGATTTAATCAATTTGAAGTGAAGAAACGTTATGATGAAACATTACGTCGACACATGCACGCACGCACACACACACAAACGCACAGTAATTGTATTTTATAAATGTAATATTCTTAAGTCTTACTTTAATTAAAATAGTTTTAATTTTATATATTTGACATTCCCGTTTTATTCCTTTATTTATACCAATGTATTGTTTAGAAATAACAAAGGTCACGTATCACGATCCCAGTTACGTCAAGTTTTAACTACTGCGACCGTTTTGCTTTCTCAAGAAGAGGAATTTGCTTTGGAACAAAGGTACAACGATGAATTGGGTTTCAATTACGTTTGGTTTTTAAAGGAGCTGGAATCGAAACCAATTGAAGCATCTCTTTACGATTCTGTTTTACAAGAGAAACAAAGAATTAATTCTGAGAGACCGCCTCCTGAAGCTGACGCAAATGAAACAAATAGTGTCCTAATTTTAGCTAAAATTAAAGCTAAAGTTGTACGAGAAAGAGTAAAAGTAATTTTTTATATTTATACTTCTGTACAAATTTTACTATAAGTAATAATTGAAATATTCATGAGTTTTTTAATTATTGTTTGTAATTTTTTAGTCTATAGATAGGTAACTTTAAATTCTCAATATATACAATATAACATTTACTTGATTTTGAAAATTTTTACATATATTTTGAAGTAACACGAGTCAAAACATTTGAACACGAATGAATTTTTTTTTGTTTCATAAATTAATTTTATTCATTTATTTCATATGAAGGTCATCGAATTCATGCGTCAATACGATTTTCATAATGAAGGCGTTATAAAAAGGTCACAGTTTTTGCAAGGACTTGACCAGCTCCGGTGTAATTTAACTTGCATAGAAATAGCAACTGTAATGAAAGTGTTCCGATCTCCATTAAGGTACAACACTTGATTAAAAAAATCTATTATTAATAAGTCATAAGCATACTTTGTGATAACAAATTTTATCATTAATTAACTAATTTAATTTAAATGTTTTTCATCATGTAGGAAACGAAATTTCACTTAAAATAATTAATACTCCATTTAAATTTATTATGAAAGCAGATGGAGCTGATATGAATATAATATTACTACCACTTTTTTATTTACATATTTCAATTTCTTATCTTTTATAAGTTTATAAAATTTTAAATATTACAGACCCATTTAGTAAACAATAGTAAGAAGTCACATGTAGTATTAAAGTCAAAGTTAAGTTCATGATATTCTAAGATAATAAATATTTGATTCGAGGTTTTTGTAGGATTGAAAGAAAATACCAATTTATACTACATTACAAATATAAAATTACTCTAGTTATATAAATGATATATAAAAGGTATCATCATTGTGGTTGTTGAATTGTAAAAATTATAGTATTCGTATATTTAATAAATTTAAAACAGAGTACAGTGATGTATTAAAAAGTTTTTCATTTCAAAGACCGGGATACGTGGATTATGTAAGATTCGGACATGCTGTTGAGGAAGCTGTTGCTACGGGAGGTCTAGAACGAGCACCCCTTTTAGTGCCCGTGCAACATATCCCCCCGGAAGCGTCTCCTAAAACATTCTTGAATTTCGAAGAGAGGCATATGGTTACGACAGCGATGAACAAGTTGTCCATGGTACAGCAGCCGAACTTGGAAGAGATATTCAAGGTCAGCATGCATATTCAAAATACGAATGTTATGAATAAATATACAATGTTATATAGAAACATGAAATGGTAAAATGTAAATTGTTCTCTTAAATTTCGTTAGATATTCGAGTAAATTTTAAATATTAAATATTATAAATATGTTGCAATAATTACAGGAAATATTAAAAATATGTAGCTATTAATTGATAAATAATTTACGATTACAAATCGTTTTCAATCGTGAAATATTAAATACAACGTGGAACATGAAATATGCGCATTAATTAAATGAAATTCATACAAATTAAAAAAAGCAATGACAACAAATTTAAATATTTGTTACAGGATTTCGACAAAGAAAATATCGGTACGGTTCCAAAGGAGTGTTTGATCAAAGCTCTTTCTGTCAGACGAATGTTACAATTAATAAGTGTCAGAGAAGTGGACGTTGTGCATAAATGTTTTTCCATTGAAAGAGGTGGTCGTTTGGAAATCAATTATCGGGAATTTTTACAAGCTCTGCATCTCATGCGAGAAAATAGGAAACATATTCCCTTTTAAATTGTTTGCAAATTCCAACGCAAAGTGAAATTAAATGTTTTATATCTTTCTTTTAAAGCTACGCAAGCTTTATATATAAAATTATGAAAAATCTTTCTGAAATTATTTTAGATTTTAACTTATATTAGTGATAAAATGTAAATTGATGTCTGCAAATAAAAATAAAAAATTTGCTTTGTAATTGTACAAATATTTCATATTTTGTTATCTATTCCTTAATTTTACAGTAAAATTTGTAGGATTAAGGATTAACTGAGTTATCGTAGATGACGCATTTAGCCTGCCGGAGGAAAACTTTTCGGGCAGTGTAAGTATTGGTTTTCTTTGCGTCGTGCACCTGCCGTGCATACCTGGAAGAGACGAAGAAACTCTAGCCTTTGAATTGAACGCGGTCCCTTTCTCTCTTGACCATAAGCTTCTTTACTTTCGTCTTTTCTACGAATTCCAAACTTGATGGGCCACTTTTTTTATGATACGTTATACGTCGATTTTACCTTGGTTCAATGCAGATTTATTTAAGCATTAACACTTCCGCTTGGGTCATTTAATATATATATATAAGCGAGCTCGGCATTCGATCGGTTTCAGTTACTTTAGTACCGTATTTTTACAACGTTTGTGCTTCGACTATATTCTTACTGCATAAAGATCTTATTTCGAGATCTTTATTTCAATCGAAGAAGGGAAGGTTAGTGTGAAAGAATTGTTTTCAATAGAACATTCAAAGAAATTTTGATGATTATGGAGAAAGTTGTTAGAAAAGATTTGAAAATAACAGTACTATTAATTTCTCTAAACATGTGATGAATAAAGATCAATTAAATGAATATATAACTAAAACATGTTACACAATTATTAATTTTACTATTTTTGATATTGTAAGTTGACTGTAAGATAATTATTCACATTAATGATCACATCAGTGATTCGGATCACGTTGAAATAAATGGTATAATCATTTTAGTTTTTAAAATAATTCCAAAAATGCTTTTACTACTACTCTACTACGATTCCATCATGCAAGTACAAAAGAATATTTTGCAAGTTAATATACTGTTTCATTTATTTTTTTTATTCACTTATTTACTTATATCTTCATTTATAGAATATACAGCAGCCATTATTTTGAAAAATGTATCTATTCTTTTGCTTTATAATGCCCAAAAATTCTTCAGTTTGAATCAGACAGTTTTTATGAAAAAATGTGTTCAAGAATTTTGTAAGTTATTTTTTCCAATTTAAAATTAAGTGGGCTTTACGAGGGTGTAGGAAATTTTGAAAGTATAAAATAAAAGCGTGGGTGTGCTATTGATGGTAGTTTAAATATTCATCCATCGGTTTAGAATAATTTATTTTCCTGTGAAGAATCTATAGAAATATACTGAAACAAGTTAAAATTACATATATTTTAAAGTATAAAGGACGATGAACCATTGTCGTTAGCATATTATTTTGCTTACTGTAGATGTGTCTCATTTCTTCTTATTCTTGTCGAGTAGTTACTGTGTATGGCGCTAAACTGCAATAAAGAAAGATCATTATCTGATCAAAGACAATCTATTAGTAAGTTTGAAAAATTGTAAAAGTTTACATGAACATGTCGAAAATATGATAATTATTTCAGTTGCATTTCCTTTTATTCTTGAAATAAAAAAATTAATCTTAATATAACTTAAATTTATTTATTGTAAACTTAATTAACCTCAGACTGACTTTATTTCGGATCGTTTATAAAATTTGTAAATTATATTTCTGCGGTATTAATTATTGAAGTTTTATTTCGTTCTACTGCACTAAAGAATATAAAAGTGTAAATTTTCATTGATGTGTGATTCATCCTGTACTTATATTGTCGCCTGACCCTCATCCTCTATGATCGTGGGGATTTCAGAAAAGGAAGGGATAGGGGAAGCAATGGTGGCCAAACCGTTTCAGCCGATTCAAATTTCAAACCGTTTGCCTCAAGGTGTGTCTTGCTGAATTTGAACTCCGAGCTGTTGGAGACTCATCCTCCTTGCTTTGGCTCGAGCAGGCTCGAATTTCAACCACCCAGGTGGCTCAAAGAGTGTATTTTATCATTTCGAGCTCAGCTTGGATTGAAATGTACTCAAGTGGCTTGACTATAGTCATTATCTGCATGTAGCATATTTTGTTTGTTTAGTTTCATACAACCTATGTGATAAGATACGCTTACTGCCATAGTCAGAATTGAATGATATTTAGGAAAAAAATATTTCGAATATTATTAAAAATACTAGACGTCATAAAATTTAAGTAAAATAATGTGTAAAATTAAAATTTTAATAATTCCTAATGTTGTATGGTAATCAAATAACTATAATATTTGACAACATAAATTTACTTTCAGTTTATATATAATAATACCACTATTTGCGAATGACTATGTAATTGTGGTGTTCGAAATTCTTATCGTTTGTACGTTATGAGCATGGAACTTATTTAACAAAACTATATACTTAGATATATTTGAAATTGAAACTATTATAAAACAATTTTGAATATTCTTCGAATAAAACATTATATTTAAATGTTATTTTAAAAACTTTTCAATAAATAAAACATTTCATTTTCGAAAATTATACATACAGTTAAAATCAAATAAATTACTTATCATTTACTGTTTAAAATGATATTATACCTACTGTTGATTAACGTTTAAGAAATTTATGTTAGTATAGTTTTAAAATAGCAATCATTTTATGAAGATTTCCACGAAATCTCTAAGGAGAACTGTAACTGAAGAACTAAAATAATTAGTCTCGAAAGGTATTAAAATGATTATGGATTTTTAAGCAAAATATATTTTAATATTCAAGTAAAAAGCTTTTTAGTTTAATTGTGTTTTACAATTTCAAGGTTGATATAAATGTATAAGAATCTTCAGTTTAATAATAAAATTGAACATTATTCAACTTTTAAAATTTTTCAATTTTTGTAACATACGTGGGTAAATGTAATTTGAAGTGTCTGTAGTGCCATCTACAGGAAAAGACTTAAGCTACAAGCACAAATTGTTGGTATCATATTCTTTTAACTGGATGGCGCCACCATATTGTTAGACGCTTGTTTTTATCAACTTAAATAATATTATAATAATAAATATTAAATAATACAATTATATATGAATTATTACTAATATAAAATATTGTACTTACAGTGTACCGACAGAATGTTAAATTTTTTCTGTTTTTCCTCTGAGAAATTGATATTGTTGAAATCAAATAGTTAACAGTATTAAATGTTATCTAATCATTTAAAACATTTTTTGAAAATATTGTACGTTCTATTAAGATTGAGATCTTAGAAATTTGTATGATTTGTATCTGTTCATTTATAGTGTTCTTAAATAATGGGACGAAAGTATACGTAGTCTTTAGTAATGAATACGTTTTTATTTTAGTAATACAAAAGGAAAGAATAAGCGATATTTATTAAAATAAATTTTCATCAATGTAATCAATGTAATTGATACATTTTCATCAATGTAAATTTGACATGATACAGATGATGAACTTCTGTATAAAAATTATTGACTTTAATTTTAAACTCAAGGTTTGTAATAACAAATTTGTAGCACTGAATTTAGTATAAAATTTAATATTTAATTTATGTAACTATCGCTTCAATCTAGATATATTTAAATCAGAAATAATAAAGTTCTAATAGTAATTAATTCAATGATTTGTAATATCTTTTGTTTCAGTTAATACTTTAATAAGTACATTTTCAAATGGAAAAAACGTATTTGTTTATTAGATTTTTGTTTTTTTGCTGTGCTTTATGTACAATTATTACTGTATTTCGTTTGTGCAATTACCTGTACTATAATAATGACAAAGGAGAAAAAAGTGTCAAAGACCCCAAGAAATATTAACGCCTTTGTATTCGCTAGCATGCACGGGGCGTCAGCGTGTAACAATAGGAACAAGTAGAAAGTTTGGTTTTCTTAACTGGTGTCTATTATAGGACTTTAGAATGCTAGAAACGAAACCAGAATGTCGTCAACCACTTTCGATCTTTTTCGAAGTGTGTACGTATTTATAGCTTTAAAAATTGGTCAAACGTCGTGTCATGCATTTAATACTGTCTAGTCGTAGTTGATGCATTTTCAAACTAAATCATGTATAAAAAAGTATCCATAATATAAAACATACTTCTAATGTAAAAAACATTTCATACTAAAACTATGTAGTAATATATTACAGTTTTACAAAAAGATAAATGGAGTTAAAATTATTTGAACACCGTTTATTTAGATACCATTTAAAGTAACACTTAATTTTCTGAATAACATTGTCACATTGTTAAAAAAATAATAGGATTTACAATATATATATATATATATATATATGAATAGCTTGTACCACTTTGGAATACTTGTTGCTTTAGAAACAGTTCTTACGACGGTTATCATTCAATTGCTAATTTCCGATTTTTATGAAACTTTGCATGTAAGCGGTGTATCGGTAAATAACTATATATTTTTTCAATAGATTGATAATCGCATTTAAGGGTTGATGACTTTTATCGTTCCTTAAATTAAAAATTGAAAATATATTTCGCTGAATACTTTGAAAATTATGATAGATTTTTTGTAAAGAATACTATAGTGAATTATGGTGATTGAGAAAATTGTTGAAAGTAATTTGAAAAATAAAATATTTAGGAAGGACAACGCAACACTCGAATAGTTTGTCTTGCTAGTGCCGAATAGGAATGAAGCAAGACATTTTTAACAGACAAGAATTTCGCACCTACCGAAACATCACAGAGAATTTCAAACAATACAGTGACTTTTTCTCTCGAAATTATTTAACAGTGTTAAACATGACCTCGCAGTTCGCGAGAAAACCTAGTGTCTGAAGAAGACACAAACGTGATATACCTTTCCGTATTGTTACCCTATTTTTTACGTATCATAACAAAGAAAATTATGTTATTGTATCAATACATATTTCTCGATTTATCTTCTAACACTATACTTTCTAAACCTATATTAAGTCACAAAACATCGTTACTTGCCTAAGAAAATATTTCTATCAAATTACAATGAGTATAAACAACCACATGAAGTTTTTGAAAAAAGGTTTTAATAGCTAACGTTTGACTGGTTATACGAGATAAAGGATGGAAACTTCTGAAAATTCTGACGCGTGGAAAATCATTGAACATCAGTTTCGGATTATCCAAAATATCTTTCTCCGTCACGGTGTGTATATTCGATGTGTTAAAATTCGTGTCGCATGCACGGAGGACGTAGGGGTAATTAAGTGGAGAAGCGAGGCTCTCGAGGTTGTGCAAAAGACGCGGAGGTCACGGCTCGTGACCCATTTTGTCCATCGACAACTGCTTCCTACTTGAAGAACACCTTGTTCTTCCCTCGTTGAACATAGCAAACGTAGGCAAGGCTCGGCCGGCTAAAATATTACCTTAAAAAATCGTGTCGAGCACTAATCGGAGATCTCTCGAGGAGACTGCCATTGAGAATCACGCGTGTGTGATCTTGAAAGAACATTTGGAACTGATCGCTCGAATTGCAATGTCCTATGTATGTACTACTGCATCGTAACGGCAATTTCATTTGGACAACTGACTTGAACGTTTCTCATCGACAGAAGTAAATACTTTTGACCTATAAAGGTCAAAGTCGTAGGTGTATTATATTCCCACTGAAACACGACGATTCCCAAAGTGTCGCTTTTTTCAATTTTTCATTGAGGATTGTGGTTGTCTAAAAATTCGATGAAAAGTAATCTTCTAGGTAATATAAATATTCGAGTAATTTAATTAGATATTTGATGTATATAGTATGGGTTGTAAAAACGGAAAAAATAAGCTAAAAGTGTAAAATAAAGTTTTTTATAACTCACGAACTTTGTGCTTTCGGATCAATAGAACTTAAATTTTAGCCAATTGGGTATGCCATCGAATGGAACGCGACTAAACAACTTGGTAATCTTTTTTTGGCGGGAGAATGTTGGGGAAAAATCTATTCTGGGAAAATTCAAGCAATAATTATGCAATTATAGTTCTGTGTAATTTAACGAGTGTATGTATGAAATTCTTCCGAGATGTTTATCTATATAAGACACTTCTCTGAGTAGTACACTTGAATTGTCCAGACTTCGTAACCTTTAATTAGAAGAACAATTAAACAAAAAAATTTTCTTTGCGTCACAAACTCATTACATTCATTTGTGTATAATTGCACATGTTGTTGGAAATGCATCTTAATTGACATACTTAATGTACTACTATTACTTTGGTATGACAAGAACGTAAGGACAAGATCACACTTTAGTAATGTTCCCTTTGTTGCAAGTGATGCAACGAATTTGCATTATTTTTGGATAATTATTTCCGATATTAATTGAAAAGATTATAATTACGTTTTCAACTTACTGTACATATTTTTAAAGAATATTTTGAAAGTATTTATTGAATTTAAGTTTAATACCCTTTTTCACCCAACTTCACTCTTCTTAATATATTATTTTAATTAAGTTCATTTAACAAAGATAGACCGTCTACATTCTTTTAAAATTATGAAAACACCCCAAAAATATCTATCAATAGAAAATTTAGAATATTACCATTATAAACAAGTACTATAAATAATAAACTTATGTTTCTCGGAATGAAAATTTTATTGAATTTAAAATTCAAGATCATTTCAGTCCAGTATTATAATTCAAGATCAATTCAATCTGGTATTATTCTCGTATTTTGCAAACAATCAACGTTTCTATCCAGAAACGTCTAAATATAAAATAACATTTTCCGATTGCACGGTTCGGAAAACAAACATTTATGTTCAGTTAAATTTAAAATGTTTGCTTTTAATTTTGAATAAAATTATTTGAAACGTGTTCGTTTATGTTTTCAGAATTCAAAACTTTATAATGAAATTCGTCCTGGCAGTATGTTGCATTTCTCTGATGGTAGTTTTTACCATTGCTGGCGTGCCACTACCACAACCAGGCGATGATCAGAGTAACCTGTCAAAGAATTGTCAAATTCCGAAGTGTCCAAAAGTGAAGAGTTTAGATGATCAAGAAAGAGTTTTCACTTTACCTTACCCTTTAGACTGTTTACAATATGTCGAGTGTAGAGGATCCGATGCTCGTGTCTTGCCTTGCCCACCTGATGAAGTCTTCGATAAGGTAATATATTCTAAAGTGACTTAACTACTTGTATTCATTATAAAATGTATGATTACATATAATAGGAAGGCACATCCAAAGACAAATTAAATGGAATTTCAATTGTTTTGTTTGATCATAATGACATTGCATTATCATTATTATTATTATTATTTTTACTGACTTCTATATATGTAAATATTATTATTTGTGCAATATTTACTATCAATATGCTAATTTTCTATTATTAATTTATGAACAAGATTTTTCAGTAATTAAAGCCATTACAATTGTAAACCAATTCATTTTACTAATACAGTAAATACGATGCTTATTTCACAGAAACTAATAATTTCTTTTGAGACTGTTTTTGTAGGTTCTTTTTGATCAAACATGATTTTTACAACAAACGAATTACGTGTAGCTGATATACCGTCAGAGATGAATTTCTTACACTTTTAATTTAATAATTAAGAAAGTAATGTATACAATTGCCATTGACAATTAAGGTATAGATATAGTGAGAATTACTGAATATTTTGTTCTTAGGTTTTTATTTAGAATCATGTTGGCAGGTGGGAGAAACTTAAGGCTCGTATCGATTGCACACCTACGCGTAGAAAAGTTTTCTGTGAGAATGGGGGCTGGTTCATTCATCTTTGTCGATGTTCCGTAACATGACATATTAGTTTTCCTCTCATTACAGGAAACAACATCAAAAACACCAGTCATACATAAATTGAAGTATAATTGTAATAAATATTCTAGCATTTCATAAATTCTTAAGTTAACAAATCAATAATTCTGGAAGTGGCTATTAGTTAAAATAAATGAGTATATTACATGCAGCTAAAATGAATCTTGGTTAGAATAATTTTGTATAAATTTTTATGCAAATATTTATTATATATAGTTGGAAAAAGATATGAAACACATCAATATACAAATAAACGATTGATTTTTTAACCATTATTTAAATAAACAAAGTTTAATATTAGAAAAGTAATTGTTTCGTCATTTATAAGAAAATTTTTCTGTTCAAATGCTTATGTATTTCTATTAGTTAAAATATAGGAAACTTTATGGTAATCAAATATACAATCTTATTCAAAATATTGATTTTACTCTAATTTAAAATGAATATACTTTAAGTAATATAAATAGAGGCATTACTGCCTGCAAAAGTATTCTGTCTTTGTAATTTGAATCGTGACGTTAGATAATTGGGACAATTAAAGGAAAATAATATGTAGATTATTTTTATGTCACATTTACATTTCAGTTATAGCGGTAATACACGGAATCATGGAGTTTATCGAACGTTCCGCGAAACTAATTACCCTCTTATAAAATTTCATATCAGAAAATGAGAGTACGTGCCAGAATATGTATGTACATTTAAAAATTGAATCGACGTTAGTTTCTGTAGAAAATATAAATTGAATTTCATTTAGAATTATTTTATAAATAAAAAGCGTTAACACATTACTTCACATTTTTTTTCATTTCATTTAATACTTATTTTTATCATTATATTTTTATAAATGTCTCATAAATAATTTGTCATATTTTTATTAAAAGATAATGTAATAAAATCTATTAAATCATTTAACATAATCTAACAAATAATTTAATACGAGCTAATAAAAACATATAATATCATATTAATTATATAGTCATTATAGAGAAAGTCAAAAATCAACTGAAGAAAAATAATTAAACTCAGAAAATAATTCTAAGTTAAAATTCTAAAGAGTGTCTTTTAATACCTTCGGTGAAACTAATGTTGGACAACTATTCTTCGTTATTTTCGTTGTGTAAAATAAAGTTTTATTTAACAGTAAAACTACCGGACGGGCCAAATTGATCCACATCAGAATGTTTGTTTGGCAAGTATCTAAATTATGAAGTCATATTTGCGAAAGATTTTCAATTAAAGTGTATTTGTACAGATACAAGAATGGGAGACCCTTCAAGTCTCAAGGAATGTATTGTTCTGATTTTTATAAAAAAAATCGGAGTTAGTCGCTCTAATTGCTTGGTAGTTTTAGTGTTAAATAACACAGAACTCGAGCGCAGACTTTCCTGTGAGTCACAACCCTCTCGCGATCTATGAGAACATGGTGCACGGCACGAGGCGCTCAGGAGTAACAATGAGGGCCATGAACCCGAACCACCCTTGATACCCGTGGAACCCAGTCCTATCGTATCCTGTTACGACGTTCCAGAGTGCACGTGCCTATTGTCGCCAGGTGCTTCACCTGACACGTGGCAATTTTCAATTCACCAGTCCGTACGACACAGAGTGCTTGACTTTTTGACGTGACGTTTAACAGGGTGGCTAATATCCCTTGATCTTACTTCACGGAATATATTATTTTGTCAGAATACTTTACTGCGAGTGCGTCTATTTTTTATCCCGGAAAGAAGTTCAGTAATTGGGCTGTTGTTCCTGAACAATTAAATATCTCAGACATGATGGAGTAAGAACTTTAATGAGATTTAATTAACTTTCTCCTTTGTACTTGATTGAAAGAGACTGCTAATAGAAGTTTCTCTTCGATGCCTGTCTTCGCAGATTAGTTTACAAATATTTTAATTTGCTTGAATAATCACAATGTGTTTATAATAGGCAAGTAGATAAAAAGGAATTACATAGGAATTTATTATTTACTTCTTTTCTGTAATATTATACTTTCAATCTTAATGTTCTCGAAAAGGGAGCTACAAGTGTTATACGTTTATTGTATATATAAGTGCTTTCAACTTACTTCCTCATATAAAATCATCCCTTAGTATTATTAGTTACAGGACTTGCTGTCTACCTATAGCTTTAAATAAATACGAATAAAATTTATAAGTTTATTTGTAAACATATTAATTCTTTATTTCGATGCTTGTTTCAGAACACTTTCACATGTGGGCCTCGCGATAAAGTGCGCTGCGTGCCCTGTTACGAAGAACCTCCTCAATGATGATTCTTCAATTTTTTAAATTAATAACATAAACCCACACAATATATTATATTTGTTAATAAACTAGTACTTTTGCCACGAAAGCTAAAATGATTTTTTTCCAATTTATGTATTCCTTGATCCTTAAAGAAACTGTATTTCGACCTTTTACAATAACAAACCAACATTAAATTTTATAATAAAAATGTTCTGACCTCCTTGATAAATAGACGAGTTGTTATTAAAGCGGAAAACAAAGGAATTATCCGTTTTCATCGTTTGTGTCTCATTCTTTTTCATTTCCAACGGAACTGTTTACTTTGTACTACGTCCCACGTGACCAGTCGCTTTTGATAAAATCGAGTTGTCGATGACGAGGATATACGAAGGCTAGATATAAAAGCGAAGGTACAGTTTCTGGATTCGAAAGAGTGGGTCAAGTGATATCGACTATGCAGGAGCAGAAGAGCTATAGGACGGTTTGGTTTCCCGATTCACCCACCGGGTATAATTTTGTCTCTCTTCATCCTGCAACGACATTGTTCCTGAAGATTTCCATACGACACATCTAATCTTCATTGTCGCCGACGTACATTGTGCACAGGAATGAATTTATGTAATTTAGTCTGATAAGATATTACTTATTCATTTCCGCAAAAAGATGTTCAATTCTTTGCATATTTTCACTTGTATATATTGTGTCCATTAATTTGTTGATTGCTAAATTAATCAGTAGTGATCAGTCTTATTACATTTTTTAACGCTAGAACTATTTAGCAGTGTCATTAATTAATACTGTTCCCTTATACAATTTGTAAGAGTATAACTATTGAGATTTTAATTAATTGTTATCATAGCATCCTATTAACGTTGCCAATAATTGCAGAAAAGAAATCTAAAGTGCATAAAGTGCAATTTGAACATAATAATTTGATAACTTTAATATTAAAAAAAATACATGTTCATGAATGTTATAAAAGAAAAATTTTTAGTATCGCAATTAGTCGGATATGTACCAGTGAAATGTGAAAAGTACACTATTCAATAATTTATCAATTTCCCCGATGATGCGTAAACAAATGAATGGCACTTATGTTAAACTTGATATTGCTTATTTGAAACTTAAATATTATATAAATATTATACGAGGAATTATGTGAGACTTGATAATATTTAACGAAAACAAATGGCACTTATATTGAGCAAGATAAGATGGATTAAGTATGTTTGCACAGAATTTTTGTTGACCTACGGTAGATGCAATAGCGACGTCATTCGTTACTCAACCGTTAATAGGTCTTTCGTTTATTCAATCCGTTTTCATTTCTAACGTAAATCTTTCTGACGTTTCAGCTCATATGTTCCAACAAATCACGCATACCAGAGAACAAGTCGTTAAAATTGTGTAAACCATGGACTACGCATAATGTAAATACACGAATTAATCAATTAACATAGATTTCTCAAGGATGAACACTCCCGAAGACGCAACTCGAGGGGAATTAAATTAATCTAGTGAACACTTTACGATGATACGCATTGATATTACATAGTCTATACTGAAACGAACATTATGATTTAATAAAATGTAAGAGTCATTTGTTAAATGTATATGAAAATGAAGAATGACTTCGAATTAATGTTGAATTTGAAAGTCGAGTAAATTGCTCATCCTCATTTGGTTGACAGACTAAATCAAACAAACGAAATGTGAAAGTCGACTTTTATTTTATATTGTCTGCCTAATTACGGAAATAATTGTCTTGTCCAATGATTTATTTTTTAACTATGCTCGATATAATTATTTTATCGTTAATAATTTTTTAGGAAAAGGAAAAATTTTGATGCTTATTCTATGGTTACGTTTATTCCAACGGTTAACGATTGATAATAGAAAAGTAATATTTAATATATATTTAAACAAATAAAAAACATTTAGATTTCTCAAATTCATCTTAAAATTTTCGTCACCAGTCTGACACGATAGTGTAGGTCAAGGAGTTAAGTTTCCGTCATTAAAGAACAATTGGAGCTCGGTTTATCTATATTCAATCGTTCATTAACAGTAAAACTACCGAGCATTTATTAGGGTTGATAATGTAATCCTTATAAATGGTAACAATGCATTTATCTCGATATTTTTAGATGTTCGTTGTATACTTTTAAAATATTAATGATTGTAAAATAAGGAAACTAAAACTCATCATTTTGACAGGTACAATAGGTTTAGTGTTAAAACCAGATCTTGATAAACACGAAAATGAACAAGATGAAGAATTTCTATGCATTAGTCACGTTCTTTGGGCATTGCTTATATTATTCTTCACCCTATTAAAGTGTGTGCACGTGGTACGTACACATCAATCGCAAGTTGTGAATATTACATATAGTACATAGGGAGTCCGACAGTTATACACAGAACATTCAAAAAATATGAAGAGTTCATTTTTGAAACACTGACAGTTAAAAATTGAAGGTTCGATTTTCTAAATAAGCTGTTTAAATTCCAGTTAAGCGACCTCTTGTTTACATAGATACACAGTCAAGGAACAAAGCTATGCCCCTTACGTGGGCCTTCTTCTTGTACATCCCACTATAATATTTCCATAGTTTTAAACTATACGAGCAATCGAATTGCCTTTTTCTCTAATTTTTTTAAAGAACCGCTAAAAGTGCATTTACTGAGATTTCGACTAATTTTTAATTCTGTTTGCATATTACGAAAACAATTTCTTATCATTTGTTATCAGTGTCATTTTGACCCGACTGGTAATTCTAGGTTTGAAAATATTTTCATTTCTTTAATTATGCACACTTCTTCTCAATAACTTTTCGTAAAATGCATATTATATAGAACTAAAAAATTTGTTCAATATTACAAAAATTGGTTTAATAGGTATTCGTTATTTGTTAACAATTCAAATTAGTCACAAAAGAATTTTCGATTTGCATATGTATGGAGAATACTTATGTTTTAAATGGGTTTGTATTTTTGGGGCACTTTGTGTATAGAAGTATACAAGGTTTGAATTTATAGCAAAGATACGTAGCCAATAAAGAATAAAAATTTGTTATTTTTAGTAAAATGTTTTTAGTACGAATGTTATGTATTGTACTTAATGGGAGGACTAATGTGTTCCTCTATGGTTGACTGTTTCCACTTCCCATAACCACAAATCTGAACTAAAAAAATATATGGAAAAACATATGTATAGTAAACTCAAAATATTATTTCATATTTACCATTTATTTCCACGAGTAAAATAATTTCCTGTCACCTATTTTAAACTCGCATGTAAAATATTATTATTTATAACAAGTGAATAATCTATCACTGATAAAATGGAAAATATTTATGTAATTTTTTTTCAAAAGTGTCCATAAGTACTAAAAATATTTATTTACTAATAAAGCATATATAAATAGTAAATTTTATGTTTGAAATGCTACAATGATACATTTTTCTTCTCTCTTTTAGTCGAACAGATACACATTGATCGTTTCGTGAAGCATGGATTTCTTTGAGAAATGTCGTGAGCTTGAGTTCATTCAAGATGCTGACTATCTAAAGGAACAGCCCTGGAAAAATTCTTTCCAATGTCATGTGACAATGAACTGACACGTTTGACGTATAGGATACTATTGAGTCTTATAGAAGTCTTATAGTCTCCACGTAGTTGTTTGTAAAAGTCGACTTGTAGAAGTCAAAAGTATCATTAATTATTTTCTTCTCTGTGACAAATTTTATTTTCATTTAAATTTGTTATGTGTTTTCTTTTTACCTCCCTTATATAGAGCTTATTAATGGTTTTAAATGTTTATACATAAATAATTTTAAATATATTTTTTGTAGGTTCAAGATTCAAGGTTTTTGAAATGAGAAGTCATTTTTCTAGTTGAATTATTTTCTTTTTCTTTTATCATAGGCATCATAGACATAACTTAATAGTTAAACAAATTTATTTTGTACAATCAAATTTCTTTAAGGAATTCAATTTATTTAAGAAATTACAAGAGTTCGTATAATAATACATGTTTTAATTAATCTCCAACAAATCCTTTGTTACGGAATACGGCTTCTTTATGAAAAAATTACCATTCCTGTTGGAACTCACGAGTCTACATGCTTTCATTGACCCGAATAATATTAAGTGGTTCTATAATACGTAATTTGATGGTACTCGTGGTCTGTCAAATTCGAACTTCTGATTTTCTAATTACTTCAATTAATTCTGTAATTCATTTAATTAATCACAGGTTCATAATTTTTTATAGTTAATGTAATGTTAGAGTTAAGCTCAATACACTGTTTTATATTATTTTCGTGTTAAAGCCACTTCGTGGTGTAATGATTTTGTATGTAATCTAAAATAACGTAACTCTTTCATAGAATTCATTAAAGTAAATACTCAAAATGATTATCGTAGGCTAGCAAAGCAAGCGTTTAAACATTCTTTTAAAGAGCTTCCAACACGTTCGTAGAACTCAAATATCATTCCGTCTTGGTAATAATCCTTTTAAGTTAAATTAATATATAACGAGAACTACATTTTTAATTATAAAATTAGCTATAGCTCAAAAAGGTGGTTATAAAACAAGTATTTACCATAGAGCTTCTCATTACTTTCACGTCTGAAAACCTTAAAATTTCAACAAAATTTATTCATGAAAGTAAAGCAACATTAGTGAATATAGCACGGTTAACTTCGAAAACGCTAAAAGTACTAACCATTAATTAAAATAAAATTCCTTTTTCATGAGAATGATATTTGTTTTCTTTCAAAATAGTGTACCACATAGTAGTAGCAAGGTTACAGATATTATTTTTCTTAACAAAGATACATCATCGGATTCATAACTTATACGTAACAATGAGTTTTATCTCACTACAAGATGTATGTATCGCTTAACACTAGAACTATCGAGCAGTTAATTTGGTTTTTATACATTTTCCTACAGAAACTCTAAAAGGATATCTATTGGAACTTCGATTGATACATAATCCAACTTACGAATTACTAAATCAATTTCTTTAGTAATTCATCATACAATCATGTTGTCTTTTCAATAATTATAAAAGAAGAATTCAAGAATCGGTCATTTCGACTCATCCAGTAGTTCTACTGTTCATCTCATACAACATCCATATTCCAAATAACCCATGTGCAAACTTCCTTATCAATCCAACCTGAATCTACATAAACCACGCTGCAATCGTCAGACACCAAACCTCCAATCAGAAGTCACAAATTCCCCGAATCGATCGAACGAACGAACAAACTATTTTAATTCAACCTTACGACCGGGACTGGTACTTTGCCCTTAATCTCCCCAGGACACCCAGCGTGCATCAAACCCGTTTTCATTTCTGCATAATAAGAACCCGATCGTTCCGCCATTTGAAACGTCCAGCCACCCCATCCATCGGCCATGATTAAACATCACGTTAAATACCCATTTCGGTTCCACTAATCCTCTTCTAAACTCTCGTTTGACCAACACGGTACCTGGACTGCACACCTTCGCTCACCTGGATTCCCGTTGATGCCCGGCGAAAGGGGGTAGCTCGCGCCGCCGGTGGCAGCCGAAGCGCAGGCCCGTAACCTTTCAGTCCACGCCTCCCTTCAACCTCATCGGGGGTTCAAAAGAACCCGGAACGCCGGGTGGAGAAGTGGTGGTGGGCGTGCGGAAGGAGACGCTCGCTTAGAACGTCGACCGTCGAAAGGAGACAGCGGTAAAGTCAGAGGGTAGGACATACCCCCGTGAGTGGCTATGACGTCACGAGGGTCGAATCAATATCAGAATCATCCCCCCGCCAGTCCTCCGCTGAAAGACATCGTTGGTTCAGTACGGGTTGGCCTTCAGGACCGTTAAGAACGTCAGAGCACGCCGTTCTTGACGAGGGCGACGACGACGAGGAGTACGAGAATCATCAGGGCTGTCTCGTTGCTCGTCACCCTCGATTCCGTTTTCATTTTCTTTTTCCCCTCCGTCTGCACCTGTCCGGCTGTCCATCTGTTTGTCTCTGTTTCTACCTTTGTTCGCCTTTGTTTTTCTGTAACGACAACATTTCCGATTCGTGTTTGGGTTGCCTGTAATGTAAAGTGAACGTAATCATCAAGTGGTCTCGAAGCATCAAGCGGAGTTCGTAGTCGGAGACCAGAGTTCCTCCGGAGAACGGTTGGGTTGAAGTTGGATCTTCCAGTATGCCCATACGAGAGTGAGTGGTAGCATGAAGATCGAGGATTGAGAACGTTCGACGGAATTGTGAGTAGCTTCATATGAAGCTGATTTTTCTCTTTCGGGTAATTGGCTGATTGACTCGAATTGGATTTTGTTCGGAACTGCTCGGGGAATGTCTTTTGGGAAGGTTTGTCCGTTGAACGATCTCTTTGGTGATTTTGAGTTTAACCAGACGTTTGTGGATTATTTAATTGGATGGATTTGTAGGTGATTAGGTGAATTATTCGAGTTGGATAATTTTTAGGGAATTCTTTGCGTTGGCGTCAGGTGTTTTTATAGTTTTGCGACCGTATAGTTTCTATGACTTTAGAGCTTCTTTAGAAACTGTCCTGACGTGCACTTCGGGTCGCATAGTCCCTTGAGAAGTTTGTTTCAAGTATTTGTTCGATTACGTGCATTGCAAGTTCAAGCGCGAATATTTATGATTGGCTAATCGAATAGCTGTTAAATAAACATTCATTCATAGAGTCCCCTTGCTAAGGAGTAGTTGAAACTTTTCTTTGCTAAAGCAGTATGAGGAGTTACGAATTTTTGATTTCCTGCGACACTGTTTAAAATACTTTTATGCGTTTGGTAATACGAAGTATACAATACAGTATATGTGTATTATAATGTGTGTATACATACGCATATGTACATATGAGATATATAAGTATATTAAATTTCTCTCTAATTATCAGAATATTCTGTTAATTGAGAAATACATATATACGTGAAATGAACAATATTTCACAAATCAGGGAAAAATGTTATTGATGCATATTAAAATTCTTTTTAGTTAAATCTAGATTTTGAAAGGATGACAAATTCTTAAATTAATGTTTATGTGTCTCGAATATGAAAAGAACTTCAAATTTTATGTGATATTCATAACATCACTTACAGAAAACTTATCAAGTAAGAAGTAATAAATAATAAAAAATGAAATGTTCAATAAATTTGCTACTTCTTTTTTTATTCAAACCAATAAATTTCATACTAATCTGCCAGAATTGTTTGTTAAAAAATACATATGATTCAAAGTTATCTTTCATTCTTACTAAACATTAATAAATTCAGTAAATCAGATATGAACCACCCTGAACCAACTATAATCTAGATATAAAGTTTACATGAACCAAATATGAATCGAGTATAAAACAAAAATGTACAAAAACAGAAATTGAACACAGCAAAGTACGAACTACGTGTTAATTACACATAAGTTACGTATAAAGTGTAGTTTGTCATACATCCCTTGATGTAGGGGACACGTACATCCCTTAATCAGGCAAAAAATATGTCAATGTAGAAAAACATAGCAAAATTTCACCGAAATTGACTTACTTTACTTTTTGTCCTACGATTTATTTCTCAACTATGATCGATGCGCTTACTTTGTCATTAATAATTTATTGAGAAAAAGAGATAATATCTAGAATATTCTATATTCATGTCTGCTCTAATATATAACAATTAACAGCAGAAGAATAATATTTAATTTAAATTTAAAAGAAATGAGTATTATTTATGCTTATTATATTCTGTTTAAAATCTCCACCACAAGTTTGACATGTTATTATAAGACGAGGGGTTAATTTATATCCAATATGTTTTGAATGAACACCTTATGTGTCACGTTGGTCATTCGTAGCGCACGCCTGTAATCAAATTTCAATGGCGCTCTGGCAGTGATCAATGAAGCAACCAATTTATTCAAGGAAAGTTTACTATACTGTGGGAAACTATAGAAAGGTAATTAGAGGGTAAATGTTCCTCTTTTGACTCTGTTCAGATTAAAACTTGAATTCACTTGTTAATTGCGTAAGCTATATATCTCTCTGTATATAAAGACATGCTCCTCAACATAAAACACAATGTATTATACAGAAAAAATATATATATAACAGTAATACTTATATATAATATATGTTTAGGTATGTTTTTAAGAAGTACAAGTAAGACGAACAATAATTTTGAATTTAGTTAAGATGAAGTACAATCTCATTTAAAAAGATACATAAAATTATATGAACTACATATGTATTGTTTTATAAGAAGAGGAAGAAATATTTAATATATACCGTTTTGTTCCTTACTCGTAAAGTAGTCATACTTTTTAATTCATAATATAGCTAATAAATAACATGAATTCGAATTTGTTATTTTCCTTCAGTTTTACTTTATTTTTATACTTTTTAATCATTGTAATAGATTTTTATTATTTTATGATTTAAATCATTTCTAGAAGTTTGTTTGAGGTGTAGAACAGATGAATCTTTTAAATTATTATCGATTATTTGAACTAAATATTTTGTTAGCCTAAAACTGAAATTTTTATAAACACTGTTTCGTAATTTTTTATTTCTCTCCTGCGACATAAATATTTGAATTCATTAAATATGTAATTTTAGCAAACGAATCGAGTTATATCTCTATTGTATATAAATTTTACACGATTTAACGAATTCTATCATTCTATGACGTAACTCTTTTCGCACGTGCATCTGTACACTTGTGCAACTGCAGGTTTTCTTTAAATGACATTATACCATTGTTTTTAAATAGATTGATTTCTTCATTATTCAGTTTATAAACGGTTTATGGTAAGATCATTAAAACCTATACTTTATAAACTATTTTATATTATTAAATGCCATATAGATTGAAACAATGACAACTTTACCTTAAGGAATTAAAAAGGTACAGCAGATAATATACAAGACGTATGTCATGTAAGATTATACATTCTATTTTACTTTTAGTTGCAGCGATATTAATTTGGCTTTAATTCCTTTACAAATAATCTTCGATCAAAAACCAGTTTAGATAAAAAGAACTTCAGTTATGGAACTTATTGTCGAGTAATTGTAGAATTATTTACTCATCATTAATACAAATACATAAAACAATTTGTGTCATTAAGCAATATTTTAAATTCTAAAATTTTTTTTAATATGCTTATACTAAATACAAGTCATTAAAAATGTAATTATTATGAACATTTTAATGAGATATTTCTTCATTTATAAAATTTTTCTGTTGAATTTAGTATACAGTGCACACAATTATAGTTTAATAATAACTATCCTTTGTTAATTTTTGTTAAACTTGTGTCAAAGATCTTTTGATTAATTTTCAGAGTTAATGATGGAAATAAAATATAAAGGCGTGACATCAGAAAGAATAAATAAATTTAACGTTGAGATATTGGATAAAATTACTGATTATAATAGCAGTTACTTCGTATCATCTGTGTTGATGCGGGGTGTAAATACGATACTGGAATTATCGAAAAATTGTTAGGCACAGTTTAGTTCATTATCGAGGACATACTGAGCTGTCTGCATTCTTTCGAACAAGCAGTATAATTTTAGAAGTGTCGAAGTTACTTTTATCCATTTTTTATGAGTAACATAATTTTTCTTTTGATTTGTACTAACCCCATAAAAATGATAAAATCCGTCATTTTCGACATGAATAAACATTTTCACATTAGATATTATTACAGTTTTATTATTAATCGGAGTGCATTGCTTGAATAAAAACACATTTTATATTTAAATTATAATAGTTTTAATTTCATTTTCAAGAAAATTTTCTAGCAAGTTTTATAGTAGGCTGACAGGAATCGGTTTCAATTATATTTTAAATTGTTACTTTTTGTTTTTTTTCTTGTTATATTCGACTCTACAATAACCATTTAACTGAAAATTGCGTTAATGTTCGAGATTTTAGTCACAGAATAATTAAGTACGAACTCGTAAAGAAAAGTAATGTAACTGCGTGTAATGTGTTTCGAAAGTATGTACTGAACAATTCTTAATATTACTTAACAAAAAATAGAAAATAGAAAATATTCAATTTTATATTAAATATACAACAGAGAAAAAGATATATAAGATGTTTTGTCCTTCAACTGGTAAATAGGTTTAGAGAATAAAAATATATTTAGAAATTGGTTAAAACTATCGAAAAATGCATTCTCCTTTGAGGCCGTGTTTTTGAAAGAATCAAGCATGAATATTTGTCAGATACACGTGTATTTACATGGTTGATTCCTGACTAAATATAGGACCACGATCGATACAGGTTATTGTATACTTTAAAATAAGTAAAAAAAAGAAAATATTTTCTATTTGAAATCTTGTATTTTGAACAGCAGGGTCTGAACATATTCCGTTAGTAATCAGTAAAATCAGTGAAATTTTGCATGAGTACTCAACAAATTTTATGAACATTCATATTTTTACCGTCACAGAAAATGTTATGGAAGCTAGAATTTTATTTCATGTATTAATAATTTCAGAACATAAAAGGAATAGTATAAATTGACATTTAATTAAGGTTTCGATTTTATTGTTTTTGATCTTAATGAGCTGTAAATGTGTGAATGACCTTAGTTGATTTAATACCAGTATTTCGTATCTGTGAAATGAAACGTGATACAGAAATTGTTCCTCATTTCTAATTGCTACCTAATATATTACCCTTCTGTAACCTGTCATTAAATATCGCTGAGTATAAGGCAATTTGTGGCAGTGATGCACATAAATGAAAGTTTGCTAACAGGTCCACGACGGAACACTCTTTTTCCTTTTCACTCTTCTCACTCTTTCCGCGACCTTTCACATTTCCTTTCTAGCGGTTATGAACATTATAACTACGCTTTCTACATGAATATTCAGGTTTAAGGTCACTTAAAGAAGTTCCGAGTAATATAGACTACTAACTCATCTTTCCACTAGTTATGTTTAATTAGATGTATCTTGATATCTGGGAAATCATGGGAATTTCATTCAGTTTCCTTACTGAATGTAAAGGAAAAGATTTAGAAAGAAGTTATATGAATTATATTGTACAAAACTCCATTTTCAGATAAATCGAATTTAAACATTCATTCAACATTAATATGATATCATAAAATCATTATTAGGTATGTTTATTTATCTTAATTAATTTGTCATAAATTTATGACAATATAATTTTGTCAAGTTTACCGAATTACTATATATTCGGTCACATTATAGTCATATAATGAACATCCGAACATAGCATTATTTGTTAAAGGTTTTATACTAATTAAAAGCAACCTGTTTACTATATTTATGTAATTTTATAAAAACGATATTTCATTAAAAATTCAATCATTTTGTTGTCGTTTGCGTCACGACTTTTAGCGCACCCTATATTTCGACCCCTTGGAGATTTTAACGCCTGATACTATTGAAATCTCTAACGTTCAGCTAATTTCTAAGTTCAATGACAGGAGTGTTTAAGAAAATACATTTTAACATTTAAAATCAATATACCGGTGGATCTAATTGTTTGAAAACAATAATTTTGTAGAAATATAAAATGAAAGATTAAAAACAAATGAATAATTTCTCCACGCAAATTTTCAAGTAATGTAACGTGTTTATGATAAAATATTTGTCTAAGTAGAAACTCCAATTTTAGATTGATTCAACGCACATGTTTATTTATTTATTTATGGAAAAATAATTCTATTACTTTAACATCTAATAATATAGTACACTATCATTAGAGACCGTTACTAATGAATAGCATGCAGAAGGGTAATCAAAGTACAAGGCACGTTCAAAAGTCATTGTCTGTGAGAGAGGTGAAAGAATAAATATAACACGGTTGAATTTTCATTAAAAAAAAAGCATTTTCTTTTAAGAAAAAAAAGTTCTGTTTTTTGTTAAAAGAAGTAACAATTTATAATAATACAAATGAATTTCATTACAAAATTGTTTAAATAATAAAATTACTTCAAAAAATTGGTTTATAATAAAGTGCAATTAAAATTAGTTTCGTTATTATTTTGAAACAATCAAAGTTATTCATTCTTAATTGCTTGATAGGAGTAAGTATCAAATGTTATTATAGGAATACTAATTATAAAATAGTATAAAATTAGGATTACTTATCAATAAAAGAAATTAGTATACGACGAATTTTATTTCATACTGAAATGAACACGAATGCTCAAAGCACTATACCAAGATCGTACATAAATCCTTGTTACGTTTTATACATATTAGCTTTCAAGGTAAAAGCTTCTCACACGACTGTGTGCAAATACAGGAACTCTACTGTTCTATGAACACTAATTACCTGAAATTCAATGACACAGGCTATACATGTAGCATAGATATAGAACTACGTTACATTACTCTACACTGCGTCACAAGAAATCTATTAACTAAGTTAATTATATTCAAATAATTATACATTTATTTAAAATACCAATAGATAACACCTAAATTCTATAAAGCCTAACATCTAAATTCTAATACCAATAGATAAATTGTGAATTTGATGAATCGATAGTAGATACTTGATCCTCCAAAACACAATATACTAACAAGTGCAAGCTGTAAATATTAACACCAAAACTACCGGCCAGGTCAAATTGATTCATTTCAGAATTTTTATTTTGCAAGTATTTAAATTATGAGTGCGTTTATACGAAAGATTTTTAATTAAATTCGTGCATTTGCACAGATACAACATTAGGGGACATTTTGAATCTCAAGAAACGTATTATTCTAATTTATATAGAAAATTAAAAATTAATCGCTCTAACGGCTCGGTAGCGTTAGTGTTAACGTGTTTAACTTTCGCAATTTAACGAGACCTTTGTCTTCTTTGAAAAACTCAATTCGTCAAAACTATTCCATAAAAATCTATATTTCTCCAAGAATCCGCAGTCTATTAATAAATAATACAACTGATACATACAGACGAATGATAAGAAGAAGTATATTTATATAAATATATTTCAATGAAAATAATTGCGTAAGTAATAACCAACATGGTTTTACCTGTTACAGGTGAGACAGAGACGACACTGATCAATAGCAATTGGTACGAAAGGTGCGGGCGATCGAAGGAGAAAATCAAGGAGGAAGGAAAGGGTAGAAGCAGACTCAGTGAGTTGGGTGAAAATCGATGGCCATCAGCGCCCATGGGCGGCCTCGCGTTTAGAACAAGGAATAGCCCCTCCCAGAAGACCTCGCTCCGGTGGGGCGACTGCTGTCCCCCAAATCCCAACCCTCCATCGTCGTCAGCTGTCTGGAAAGACCATCATCAGGACATGCTGCCGGTACCAGTGTGAGGCTGTCCCCCGCTACTGCGTGATTGTACCCCGCGGGGTCTTCAGAGGTAATAGAAGTTTCTTCTCAAAGGTCCACGCTGAAACATGCGACGACGCAGATATCGCAACAAGCGATGGGTTTGAGCTTTTTTTACTTTTTGTTTGAGTGCAACATGTGTCATGAAACTTTGGAAGACTCAAACCCATCACTTGTATCGATGGGTTTCAGCCTTTTTCACTTTTTGTTTGAGCGCAACATGTGTCATGAAACTTTGGGAGACTCAAATTCATCACTTGTATCGATACCTGCGACGCTGCGGGTTTCAACGTGTGTGAGGGCCTTAAGGCTAAGACTACACGACCATTTTACACGGTGTGTGATACGACCAGGGATTGAAAAGGTTCCAAAAATAACTGTTTGAAACTGTTATATATCGGTTCTGACTGAAACAGTTATGAAGAACTGAAATAAGTCATAACTGTTATTCGGTATATTGATTCTAAGCTATATTGGTTTCGCTTCCGGTTCTTATATTGATATTATGTCCGGTATAAAACGGTTCTATAACTGTTATTTTTCCGTTCTTCATTTCGGCTCTTTATAACTGTTTTACGAACCGAAAAATTGTATAACAGTTATTTTTCGCATATAGTATATAGTTATGGAGACCCGGAATGAACTGATATAGCTCAGAATCGATTTACCGAATAACAGTTATTACTTATTTCAATTCTTCATAACTGTTTCAAGAATTGGCAATTTCACGCAGAATCTCATGTCACCGGTTCTTATTCCGTATTTAAGTGAAACAATCTCAACAATCTTCAATATACTCTACTTATACATGATGACTTCGAATGATACTTTACTTTTGCAGTATTCTATATTATCCTACGTTTCAAAAATTAAAATACCTAATGCAAGTGCAAACACGAGTTAACTCGTGACCAGTCAACAATGTGTTAACCCCTTCAGGGCCGAATTCTTTTTCAGAACAGATAAAGATAATTTTAAATAGAGGGATAGGTGTATTTCAATGTAAATGATTATACAAGAGTGTTCGAGAGCATATTACAGCTTATTCCATGCTTGCGAACTTACAACTAGATAGTTGAATTAAATTGTGTAGTCCTTATTTCAGCAGAAAAAACGTGACGTGTACCTAACACGTTGCATGTATAAACTTCGTGTAGTTTTGGCCTAACACGTTAATGTCGGGAGACTGTGAATGCAGTCTGGAATAAAATAAATGTTGAGAGCGAGAGACTATAGAGCGAGAGACTAACTCTGTTCAATGAGACGAGCTAGGAAACGTGAACAAACCATTTACGAGCTAAGCACGGCGGTTGGCAAGTACTGTTATCCCAGTTGCATCTACGTTAGCTATCATACACTTTTGTTCACTTTTATTGACTCGTCTCGTTGGATTGACTATAATGTGGTTATCAGATGCGCCTGGGTTCAAGATGTGCAATACCTGGTTTTGATTGTTACACGTTCGTAAACACGGAAAACTGCTTCTGCATGCAATGTGTTAATAGTAAAATCGGCCGGGTTAAATTAATTCATTTCAAAATTTTTATTTTGCAAATATTTAAACTGTGAATGCGTTTTTACAAAAGATTTTCTATTAACTCTCCATGGGTCGAATTTTGTTTCGTGATTATAACAAAATTTATGCAGTATGAAATTAATAAATATCAACATAGGAACACAAATTAACAATGTATTCAATAGTTTTAATAATTTCATTAAAACGAATATATTTTGTAACTTTGAAGTTACAATGACGTTGAACGTAAACGCCTGTTTGTGCAACAGTTTAAGTTGATTAATTATTTAATTGTCATTGGTCATTTTGCAATAAAAAATTAAATAAATCAATTTAACCCGGTATATTGATGTGTGACTTCAAAGTCACACGAGCCTATAGAGGGTTAAATTCGTGTATTGGCGCAGATACAAGACTAGGAGACTCTTTGAATCTCAAGAAACGCAGTTATCTAATTTTTATAAAAACTTAAAAATAACTCACTCTAATTGCTCGGTAGTTTTAGTGTTAATAAGACGTTTGCCGGTGTTGACTCCGATTAGTGTGAATTATTTATTTATATCATGACTTATTATTGGACGAATTAAATCATCCATAAGTAGTGTTATTTTTTATTTTACTTAAAAATGCGAGATGTAATATAGTAGATAGATAAATATATTGTGGAATATTGTAAATAGAAAAAGTGAATGGATCTCGAACAAAATGGATAAAATGCAAAAAATCTAATGAAATAAAAGATTCATTTGTCTTTTTAAAGAATTCAGGTTGTGACATTTTATTAAAATAAAGCATTTTTTAGGAAAAATCAATATAATTCTGCTAGCAAAGACAACAAACAGTGCGTTGTTGATTTCACACATCCTTGATGCACTGTCAAGAAATTCTTGTAAAATTCAAAGTAGTTTATTAGGTACAATAATCAAAGAACGGGGCTAATGAATAGAAAATACTCGCTCCCATTTCTTTAACATTGGTTGAGAACCAGTATTAACGAACAATTGAGTATTATAGAATGAAATTTTCATTGTGTGCTAATAGTAGAAACTTTGTTCAGAACTGAACGATCATAAAATAAAAATCGTTTCTTATATTGTACGTATGTATACTTTTAGATCAGTTCTTGTACAATTTTCGTGTTTTACAGGGCTCGCGTGATTTGTTTCTTACTTTAAGAACACGTACGTGTTTATAGAAGTTTACTAGTAGTGAGATGTTAATGGTAGAGTAGTGAATAGCGTCAGACCTTGTCTAACCTTATCTACTTTAACATCTGCGCAATTTTCTGCAGTTGAATAGCGTCGAACCTTAACTTTAGACTTGATTTACCTTAATTTCTATAATCGTATTCGAATTAAATCCGGGTTTGATTAGAAAAGTTAGAAACATTCTGTTTCATGTTTCTCATTTGAATATACTGGAATATTAAAAAATAAACATTAAAGAAAGATTAAAAAATAAAATAAAAATTCTTCAATTTTATTCGAATTTGTCTCATGTATATTAAACTTTGGTTTCCATAGATATATGTAGTTGTTACTGTCAATGATATATTTTTTAAATTCATCTACGCATTCCTATAATATGATATTGTATTTAATAAATTTGAAAAATGAATTCGCTCAAAACAAGATAATTAACAGACTGCGCATTTGCATGTGTTTGTGAAAATTAAAATGATTGGACAAAAACGATTGCAGTGTTTATTTCATTTACAATTTCATAAATTCTTTAATTGTTGAAGTACCTTTTCCTTTTGATTCTGATTCCAGTGAAAATTCTAAGAAAATAAATAAACGTAAACAATTTAATGATTAGTAAAAATAATTCTATATCCTCATTACATAGTAGAAAATGTGTTTACAGTAAAAACATAGCAAAATAGATATTATAAAATTTGTTATAAATATTCTTCAGTGTTAAAGTTTTTTACAATTTTGTTTATGTTGCTCATTAATTTTAGTACGTCTAATAGAAAGACCTTGAATGCTTCGTTGTTTCACTTACGCATGTTATACTACTTTTTCTACGTTAGTATTCGCCCTTTATGCAACGGCTGGTACTCTATGGGGCGAAGAGGGGCTAATGGGATTAGAGGGTAAACTCACCGGGGCGATTTAAATGCTTCTGGGTAGGAACATAGAATTTACAGTTAATTGCACTCGTTAGGCGCGAGCCTCTCGACCGCATCGATAATTCAGTAGGAAAGAACAATGCAATTTAAAGATGACAATAGACATTCATTAATTACAGGTCTAATCAACGAATTCGATCCACGAAAACTGTTTCGTTTCACAACTTTTTAGATCATTGCTTCGTCTTTAACACGTCGAATGCCGCACGATTTCATGTAGCAAAATACAGAAAATAAAGAAAATATAATATCAAATTATTTCATTGAATCACTTCATTATTATTGCACATTTATCTTGTCAAATGTTACCGCATTAGGCAGCATTATTTATAATATAAAAATGTCAAAGTGGCGGATTTCAGTTTTCTTATTTCCCAATTATTGGAAGCTTAAAAGTGTTCAATATTGGAATGGATTTTAAAGATAAATAGTTTTACTTGAATACTGTAAGAACTAGATGAAGATACCGACAAAAATCTTTATATTTATATCGATTATGTGTTAATCGCATTAAATATTTGGTAATTCTAGTGTTAACATTAGAACTATGCAATAGACAAATAAATTTTTCTTCATTTTTTTATAGAAATTATAAAATTACATTTATTGAAATTTCGATTAGCTTATTAAGGACTTTAATTGGCATAATAGGAGATCAATTTATTTAGTAATTTCCAAGATAAATTTCCGTATTTTTAATTGTTGCAACAGAAAAAATTAAGAATGTGTCATTTTTACTTAATTGGTAGTTTCAGTGTTAATTTATATATTGATCATTTAAGAATTAAACTTCATAAATTCGAAACAGATTGAAAAATTAAGCAAATGTCGAGTGTTTTCGTTCGATGCTCATCAACACTTTGCCAAGCGAACACTCCTCAAAATTCCTACACAATCGAAACAGTTTCCTTAGTAAAGCAGAAACTAAACCGTCAAAATTTTCATAACAATTGATCTACTGTCTTTCTCATATCTAATGCACCCAACATCATTCATTTCGTTCTATACATCACGAAACAAATGAATATTTAAGTTTATGTAGAAAATAGTATAGTGAAAATATGTGGATCGTGAATAATATAGATGGGAATATATAAAGTTAACAAATAACTATCTGTACTAACAATAAGGCAAGAAGTTACATACTAACGACGTATAACTAAAGCAACACACAACTTACTGGCACGAGGGCCAAGGCAGAACTCTCTATGCACAGACTTTCTTTCCGACATTTGTATTAAAAAATCTTTCTTTCCCCCACAATTATTCTTCTCACTTGCACTCTCCAGATACTCTCAAAGACATTCCTTCAAAACTGAACTAGGCACTCTTCTTAAAAATATCCTAGCTAAAATTTCTAGATACTACAATAGTGTCATTCGAATTCGATTGACGTGGTAGTCTAAGTATTAATAGAATTGCATTTGTTGCGTGCCTACAGGTATCCGAACTTCTCGAAATCAGATCGATCGCCAAACCTCCGTCAGTTCGAGTTCACTCAGGTGGACCCGTACTCACCGAAGATGATCAATTTCGCTGGTATTGTCTCAATCGCTCTGTTCTACGCGCTGATCCTAGCCGTAGGAATATGGGCGGCCAGGAAGAAAGAGTCTGGGAACGACTCCGAGGAGGAAGTCATGCTAGCGGGTCGCTCGATTGGTTTGTTCGTCGGAATATTCACAATGACGGCGACATGGGTCGGCGGTGGTTACATCAATGGTACCGCTGAAGCGATCTACACGAAAGGTCTTATTTGGTGTCAGGCCCCCTTCGGATATGCCCTGAGTCTCGTCTTCGGTGAGTTTTCGTGAAATATTCACACGTTTACCGCCACGACGATCACCCATGACCGGAGTGTACAAAATTACTTGAAAACAATTACAAGACGAAAACTGATATCGAATTAACCAGTTAACCCCTATGATTTATTTCTTAACTATGATTCATATAACTATTTTGTCGTTAATAATTTATTAAGAAAAGAACAAATTTTTGTGCTTATTTCATGTCTACTTCCACTCTAAATGGAAACGATTGATAACAGAAAATTAATATTTAATTTAGACTTTTAAAAATTAAATAACACCTAGACTTGTCAATTTCAGTTTAAAGTTTTCGTCACGAGTCTAATACAATATTGTAGGTTAAGGGGTTAATTGTGGAATTTAGTTTTAAGAATCTCTCATTGTGCGCGCGATACTGTCAAGCAATTCGTTGAATGCAGGACAAATGTACCTATAACATATTTTGGCGAAAAACTAAAACAACACGAAGAAGAATTACATGTGTTTCTGAAAAATAAGTAATTCAACGTTGAAAAGATTAGTATCATTTCCAGTTTAATAATGACATTTATACTCGTCAAACGATCTGACATATATATCTGAAATTAAATAAACACAACTAATGCAGAAATTTTTAACCTCTTCTAGTTCATACAATTGTAAATGATTCATACAATTTTTCAATGAAACTTGAGTTTATTTAACATTAACATAGTTAAATCCGGCCACGAACAAAATCTGATTTTTCAATAGTAAATTATTTTGTTCACTTTGTTCTTTATGGCGTAGGTATATATTTTTTAGGGGTATGTTTCTATTGTAACCCATTGGACAATAAGAGGTTAACAGAACTATCGAACAGTCGGATTGACTTTTTCAAATTTTTCTGCAGGAACTCTAAGAGTGTATCTATTGACATTTCAATTGACTTATGATTTAGTTTGTGTGTTACTATATAAATTACTAATTTCTCAGAGAAGCATCTGTAGCCTTTTTAATAATTAAAACTGCAACGAAGTGTCCAGAAGCGTTAATATCCTATTATAATAAAGTTTAGTATACAAATTTTCACTATTTAAAATTTCAGTTGATGTTTTCATTAATAAGACTTTAAAAAGGTGTCCAATCATATCGTTCTATTTGCTAATAACGGAAATTGAATAGTTGCTGAAGAATTTTTCTCCACCGCAATGAGAACATGACAGTGTATATGCACATAGTAAACTAGTTATAATCAATACTGTAACATAGAATAACTTTTTAACCGAGATTACTGGGACGTAGTAGCCTGGGGCAAGAATAAACAAGTGTATAACTGTCCATTGAAACTATAAGCGTAGTTTCTGAATGATCGCTGCAATAATATACCTCTATATGCCGCATATATCCCATAAAGCAAATCACGGAATGTATGTTATTTAATATAGATTATCTAATTTCAGATATGTATGTCGAATC
Source organism: Nomia melanderi (assembly GCF_051020985.1). Classification (NCBI taxonomy): domain Eukaryota; kingdom Metazoa; phylum Arthropoda; class Insecta; order Hymenoptera; family Halictidae; genus Nomia; species Nomia melanderi. Next base: position 2,906,234 of record NC_134999.1, on the reverse strand, counting down.
TATCTATAACTTTACACATATTTTTTCTGGATTATATATTTAAAAATTTTACATGTCTCTATGTGTTAACAAAGAAGTCTTTCACTTTAATTTGTTATCCCTTTTTCTCCATATTCCTTGTATACCTATTGCTTTTCTTCGTTTACTATTTTCTTTCTTTCAATTCTATAACTTTTGCTATCCCTATTCCGTTCCTGTCCTTGCATTAAAATCTCTTTCAGTAATCACCATTTTCGATCTTCTGTATTGTTAGTTGTATTCTTCATATATTTTAACGCATTCATAAGTTTTCTCTGTTATCGGCAGTTCTATTAATTTAATAATATTTCATTCCTCAATTTCTGAAACTTCCCCCTCTTTTTATTATACTTGTCGATTCAAGATTGCTATTTTCTTGTAACACTTGTAAATTTAATAATATCATTTTCCTGTAAATTAAAAAGTATTATTTAAGAATATTATATTTTTATCCTCCTTTCTTACGTCATTTTATTTTTCTTGTTTTCAACTCTTAATCTTTTCTCTAACTCCTTTCCTCTCTTCGCAGTTTGGACTTTCTTCCCTTTCGGTTTGCATTTTTTAACACCACTCTTCCTCGTTCCACATCCATCATCTTTTCCCTTCTCTTGCACCGCTACTCATCTTAGTCTGTAATATATTTTCCCTTATATCGTGGCAAACCTGTCTCATTTCTCTCCAACTTTCCTTCTGAATTATTCTTTCTCCTCTTTACCATTTTTCTCGTCGTCTCTGACTCGAAGCTTATTACCATTCCTTTACCCTCCTTTTATATCAATTTAATTTACTTTCTGCAGCTATATTTCTCCATGTAATTAACATTTTATTAACTGTTTTATTCTTTTATCATTATCTTCATCTTTTTCTTCTAGTTTCTATTCATCCCTTTCAGTATTCTAAGCTTCTTTCTATTTCCCTAATTGCCTCCTTCATTTCTTATGCTCTTTTATCTCCTCCATTTCATCTTTTCTGCTCCTCATTTTTTCCACTTTTCTTGATACCTTTTTCATTATTCCTTTTATTTCGACCTTTATAGCCCCTTCTCTTTTTATCTCCTGCTCCTTTGCATACATTCTTGTCATACCCAATTTTTTTTAGTGTTATTGCTAATTTTATTCATTCTCTTATTTGAAGTTTTCTACCGTTTTTATTCCTTTTAATTTCTTCTTCCTTATCTTCTTAATTTTAATTGACGTGTTAAGTGCCAATGTATTACTGCAGGTTTCAATATTTTTCCATTTGTGTTTTGCGAAGGAAATTTTTTGAGAGAAGAATATTTATTGTTTCTATCATATTTAATCGTTTAAATTCGATGGGTCTTTGCAATAATCCTTTCTAAATGTGCCAAACGATGCAATCGCGCTTCCTTCGTTTCAGCTCACAAACTGAACGACGCTTTCCTATTTTTACATAAAGGAATTCTAAATAATGCGATCATTCCATTTTTCTATTTATAAGCAGGTTATAACAAAAATAAAAATAAGTAATTAGAAGGAAAACGAGTAATTAAACTCAATTTGATTCTACGAACCGATAGGCTGACACTTTTAAGCAGTGTAACACATATTCCGTCACTTGCTACGCAAACGTTTAAGACAGGAATATTGTTTGTATGATATTAATCCCTTGTCCTACAATCTAATTTCGTATCGATTTAGTTAGAACTACTTATCATTAATTATGCATTAGTAAAACAAAAAATTTCACGTTCTTTCTATGCCCAGAATTACTTTAAATGATACAAATTGTTATCACGAAACATAATGTTCCATTCGGATTCAAAGAAGCTGAATGACATCTATATGTGTTAAATAACATTAGAAATTTAAATTTTAACAGAATCGAATAATACAGGGTATTCTGTTTCATTTTCATTTGTTCACAGGCGGTATATTTTTTGCGAATAAAATGCGAGAACAGGGGTACATCACGATGTTAGATCCACTTCAGGATGCGTTTGGTGAACGCATGGGGGGCCTTCTATTTCTTCCTGCCCTCTGCGGTGAGGTGTTCTGGGCTGCGGGTATTCTGGCAGCGCTGGGTGCTACAATAGCAGTCATCGTCGACCTAGAACAAGGTGCCTCAGTCATTTTGAGCGCCTGTATCGCAGTTTTGTATACTCTCTTCGGAGGTCTTTATTCTGTTGCTTATACTGACGTTATTCAACTGTTTTGCATCTTCATTGGGCTGGTAAGTTACACGATATTTCATTATTTTATTGTTATCTTCGTGTTCTTATTTTTATTCGTGGAATATGTTGATGATAAACTTGTTTATTTACCTTTGGAACACCTTGTGTAGTTCTTTTATGTTTTGTGACGTTTTTTCATCAATTGATGGTACATAAGTGTATGTATATATCTACAATAAATGTGTATACCATCAATCAGAAATATTGGATTATTTATTTGAGCAATATAAAGTTTAGATATTTTAGTGGAGACTGTGGGAGTAAATGTTGCTTCTGTATTCTTTATTATATTATTATGTTAATAATTGTCGATTAACTATATTAATCGCCTTAATAGTAATTTAATATACCTATAAATTCCATAAATGAAAATAAATTTGAATATTGAGTTCGATTAATGTAAAATTTAACAAAACGTTGCACTTTTATCTGCTTAACTATGTTTTCTCTATCCAATGGCACAAAAATAAAAACTTTTAAATAGAATAGTTAATGATACAATAGTTTCCAAGAAAAAGTTAAATCAAAGTTTTCTTTAATGTTATTTGACGTAGTTGACGTTAATAAAACAAGATCTACAAGACTTAAACGAGAAAGGTATAATGAACTCATAAAATTGTTCACTTAACACCATGACACACGTTGTACCTACTTATTTCGAGAAGTGCAAATTTTGTTCATGTGCATTGTTTAAAAGCACATGTTGTAATCTTGTTGCAGTGGTTGTGCATTCCATTCGCGTGGTCGAATCCAAAGGTAGACTCTCTTAGTTCTATGGATGTGGATTGGATCGGTGAAGTGCAGCCAAATCAATACTGGTCTTATCTAGATAATGGCCTGTTGTTGGTGTTCGGCGGTATTCCGTGGCAAGTGTATTTTCAACGAGTCTTGTCTTCGAAAACAGCGGGAAGAGCTCAACTGTTGAGTTACGTGGCTGCCGCAGGCTGTATTCTCATGGCTATACCGCCAGTGCTGATCGGAGCCATCGCCAAAGCGACAGGTAAGTGACATTTATGTTTAATTTATTTTTTAACCCCTTGCCTTATAATAACGTGTCAGATTCGCGATGAGAATTTCAAGTTGAATTCGACAAATTTGAATGTCATTTATTTATTTTTAACATAAACTGAATTTTACTTGTTTATTATCAATCTTTAATATTTGTAATAAACATAGACACAGAATAAATATAAAATGCTGTTCTTTTCTTACTAAATTATTAACGATAAACTTATTTCGTCATGTACAGTTGAGAAATAAATCATAGGGCAAGGAGTTAATCTAATTTAAAATATGATAATCTGTTAGATACCAAAAAAAGTTTGTGTGGTTTTTTTGTTAGTAATTAATTAAGCTCCGATTTCAGTCAGCATTTCAATAGTTTAATGAATGGAGTTAGCAGCAAGTTATGTCCATCCCGTTGGTATAAAATGAAATAACATTATTCTACAAAAACGTTCTCTGAGTTTAAATTTTCATTTAAGAAACCGTGCTAACTATTTATTCTAATATCTAATCTCATATAAAGTATGATAATTTAAATCTAATATAAAATACGATAATCTCAATTTAATTCAATATATGATAGTTTAAAATATGAAATTACTTCGTAATCAATTTTGATACTCGCATATAATTCTGTTTGTTCGTTCACTTAATCAATAACGGTATTACTATTTAAAAATTCATTTAATTCATTTTAGTGTCTTGTTATATTTTATTATACGTCGTACACTGGGTAACGTTGTAATTAATTAAATTATGTTGCGTTTTTTATGTTAACATAAGACGTGATACTGACATGATTTACTGAGGATCTGTTCATGTGCATATTTTCTATTTAAAGTAATTATTTATAAGTTAACCTTGCATAGCCTATTCATATACTTATCCTTGTCACGTATAATTAGAGACAAATCAATGTAACGTGAATTTCTTGGTTCAATTTCAGTTTTTGCTAGTTACTGTAATTCAGGTAGAGTAGTGCCTTTTTGCTGAGAAAATATTAATGAATGCACTAAATGGATTATATGATTAATTAAATTCATTTTTATTTTTTATAATAGAGTAGATTATTTGTAAATTTACTGAACAATTAGAAAAAGATGTTTGATCGTACGTGGTAAATATAATTTCTATCGTAACATTCAGTTTCATACTCTAGGATCTACATACATGTATATTCATCGTTTCAAATACCTCTACATTATAATATAATTTTGACAACGTAAAAATATCTGACTAATTTGATCGATAAACATGAAATCAAATTTAAAATTGAAATTCCAATCGAAATTAACATATTAATATTCGTACATTAAAGAATTGGCAAAACATTATCCAATGAAAGAAATATGAATGTCGCGTATAACAAGTTTCGGAGTCACCGTATACATCATTATTACACTACGATTCTTTATACAAATTCAAATTTTTCAGAAATAGGGATACAATAGAAAATGATTTTTCTAATGAATATTATAAAGAGCACTACACATTGAATATTTACAGTCTTGGATTTTTAAATTTCCCATGAATTCATGAAAATCCACAGTCAATATATAATTATTATTATCAACATAATAATTATCAATAGTAACATCATTATTAATAAAAACATAGATATTTTAAGATCTCCACTCTCGGTCAGGAAAAGTGGCACTATTATTAATAATAATTATTCTTATCATTAACGTAGGCAACATAGTATCACTTTTCTTGCTTGACGGCGAACAGCCTAAAATATCTATGTTTCATGGGTACCCGATGCTAAAAGGGATCGAATTAGACCCGGTTTGCTCTTCAACCCCCTCCGTTTCCCATTCGAAGGCTACTTGACATTTGCTGCTATTGCAGACGGAGAGAGAACTGCTGGTATTTACAAGGTTCTAGGGCTAAGCGGGTCGGTGTTGTAACGGAAGGGTGTGCAGGCGAAGGGTGCTTTGATATCCCACAGCGTGTACAATAGCGTGGGATTTTGCCATATGGCATTCTAGGCGCGAGGGCGAGGGTGATAATGCGACTCGTCCACTAACACGCGGTATAGTAGAATCACCGGAACTAATACGACATCGTGTATCTGTATCTTCTGTATTTTTGTTTTTGTTTCCTATACATCGGAATAACCCTTTCCTTTATCGTGCTGGACGATTCATCTGGATTAAAGGGGGGATGGGAAGATTTCTCGTATTCTTATAAGCAGTGAAATAAAAGATAAATAGGTACCAAATGATTCTGTAATTTTTCAAGCAAAAATTTTAGAATCATATTTGTATAGTTAGAATTTTATTTTTATAGTCACTTTAGAATTCACATTATCTAGTATAATCATCTTGAATTTTGTTTGTATAGGTATCTAATTTCGCCTCTTTGTAAATTGTGTATTATGTAAAATAATGTTAAAGAAAAGTTTTGATAAAAGGAGTCACAGAAGGTAGTAATTAGTTTATCATTGTTTGGATTTTTTAACTTGATATGGATAGCGTTCTGTCTTTTTACAGTGACATATTTAATTTGATTAAGAGTTTTTGAAGATCCAGTAATGAGAGCAATGTTTCATATGCAATAATTTAAGATTTTTGAGGATTATTTATTTTTTTTTATTAATGGTGGAAATATTGAACTCTGTTACAGCTTGGAACGAGACACAGTACAGTGGCCCTTATCCGCTCACGGAGACGGAAACGACCATGATTCTACCGTTGGTCTTGCAATATTTAACTCCAGATTTTGTTTCCTTTTTCGGGTTAGGCGCAGTATCAGCAGCAGTAATGTCTTCTGCAGACAGTAGCATTCTCTCAGCTAGCTCCATGTTTGCCAGAAACGTGTATAAATTAATCTTCCGTCAGAGGGTAAGTTCATCTTCGACGATTTCCTCTAAAATGGCTTCATTACCATCATCACAATCATCGTCACCATCATCATCATGCTCATCATAATCATCAATCGAAACCAAGACATGTAAGCCCAAACATCATTATCACTGCTTTAAATCAAATGCAAAAGAAAGTAGACTTCTAAACATATTAATAGTCCCTTCTTAATTCATATCATTAAAACAGGGTTACCAATTTAATCGAAATGATATAATGGTCGAATATAAACGAAATATTACAAATTTATTATCTGCCTTTATCAATGGGGGTTGAAACAAATTAATCCGGAGATTATTATATGCGGCAGTGTTTTCATTAGATTCAATTATTTTCAGATTTCGTTGCTTTGCAATCTGTAGTCAGTCTACTTTGTTACAATTCGTCACACTAACTCTCGTAAAATCGATCGTACGTAATTGTCCAATGTGCATTCCTAGACAAAGGGATAGCACGTGTGTGCTATTATTACATTCTCATGTCGATGTTCGAAAATATTGACATTCTTTTATGTAGTTATTACTTAAAATTGCTTCTTGGCAATATACAAGCATGATGTACATGTAAAAATTTTTATTGACTATGTTATTGGTGATTGATATTTTGAAGATTGATCATTTCGAAGCATTCATCAATCACCTAAAAAACTTTGAACATACACATGAGAACTTAATCCGTTATATTTCGAATAATATCACTCTTTATACTATTTTCTTTATTCGGAATACTTAACACTACTCAAAAAACATAATATTACATATAATACTTATATACAACAATCTTTACAACCATTAATTCAATTAATGAATCGGCTAAAAAGAAAATCTAAACTGGCTCACTGCAGCATTTCAATGACGTTTAATACACAAATATTACTTAAAGCATTACTTAAATATGATACCACAGTACTTAACCTCGTGCCCAATGATATTGTGTCAAACTCGTGATGAAAGTTTTCAATTAAATTTGTCAAATCTAAATGTTACCTGTCGTTCAAAAATATAAATTAAATATTTCTTTCCTATTGTCAATGGTTAACGTCTAAAGTAAATGTAGCGAATGGAATAAGTACCAAATTCTCTTTGTTCTAATAAATTCGTAAGGGTAAACTAGTGAAAGAAATCATAGGGCAAGGGGTTAACCCATTTTCTTCATACCCAAAAGTATCTTCTATTTATCTAATACAACGACATTCAAAGCATCATCCAAAACTATCGTAGTACTCAAAATGGCTTCCCCACAAAAGTACCTTCAAGCGCACAAAGTTCCAAATACGACAGCACACGTGTCATCAATTCGTCCAAGAGTTCAAACACCTTCCCGCTGTCACGACCCATAGAATTCCGTGACAAAATTCTCCTTCCGTCTGTACAACCATTTTCCCGCGCAGGCGTCGGAAATGGAGATCATCTGGGTGATGCGCGCGGGCATAGGCGTAGTCGGTGTCTTGAGCACGGTGATGGCGTTAACGATCCCTTCGATCTACGGCCTCTGGTCAATGTGCTCGGACCTGGTCTACGTGATCCTCTTCCCCCAACTGTTGATGGTGGTCCATTTCAAAGACTACTGTAACACGTACGGCAGCCTGGCTGCCTACATAATAGCGTTCTTGGTGAGGGTCAGCGGCGGTGAGCCGATGATGGGATTGCCCGCGTTGATCCATTACCCGGGGTACGACGAGGAAACAGACACACAGGGGTTCCCGTTCAGAACGATGGCGATGCTGATGTCCTTGGTGACACTGGTCGGCGTGTCCTACGGGACGCAGGTGGCCTTCCTGACCGGCAGGCTGGCACCCGGCTACGACGTCTTCAGGTGTGTCGTCAACATACCGGAAGATGTCGAGAGAGTCGGCCCGGACCCGGCCGAAGGCGAGCAAATGGCTGTCCTGGCTGCCGGGGCTGGCAGGCTTTACGGCAGCAAGGATGAATCGAACGGACGAGTGAATCCTGCGCTCGAGCCGGACTACGACATGGACCCGGGATGCAAGGTCGCTGGGATGACGACGGACAGCGTCGTTGGCGGGGGCAGCGGCAGCGGACATTTCGCCCCTCACAGTGCCAACGCGCCCAGGCAACCGCAATCTAGTACCGCGTTCTAATCCCTGGTTCCATGATCGGATGCTGTGACCAACAATAAGCGCGGCGGTGCGGGTTTGCGTTTTGTTGGACGTCCCGAGATTTTTCGTTCGGTGAGTGGTTCTGTTCTGTTCCTTTCCTCTTTCGTTCACTTTCACGCGGCCGCGTGAGCCTCTTCGAGCGGGCCGCGGAGAGAGTACACTTTGTAGAGACATAGAGGATGCCTACGTTTAAAGGTTTGTCCATGCGTCTGATTATCAACTAGCTTTTTCATGAGCTCATGAAATTTTTAGTAGAGTTGTCGTGTGTTTGAATAGGACCAACTTTGGATCTGGTTGGAATATATAGATGTCTAGGGATAGTCTCGTGCAGAAATCGGACCAGACGTATCGATACAGTGATTTTGGTAATTATTAACCCCTTGGTGTGTGATTTCTTTCATGGCTACGATTGTAGGACTTAGTTTGTTGTTCATGGTTTTAGGGAATGAGAGGAGGTTTTGTGTTTATTGTGAGTATATTTCTACTTTGTAAGTAGAAAGTTGATAATAGCTAAATAGTCTGTTTCAATTTGTTCTTAAAGTAATAATACTGATTTTCGTTAAGATGAGCTAGAAATCTTCAAGGGGTTAATATTTATTGATATAGTTTGTATGTACACAAACTTTACTATGTGTGATATATCGTGTATTACACGTTCTCGTTGATTCGTTAATTGGGACACCTGTGATATGAGATCTAGTATACGAATCCAGTTGATTATGATAAAAATCATTTGGATTCAACGCAGAAGTAACTCAACGCTAACCTCACATAGATTCTATCCAAACCTGAACGAAACTAATTCAAATCTGACCTGATCCTGATATATCAAAAAAGCTTTTTGATAAGTCAGACGCACACCAATAATTTTTGTTTCGTCGACTGGTTTTTAAAAATATTATTATCTAACACTTGTTATTTTATTTACCCCGATTATTCTCCCCATTTTTTATTTTCCCTCGCCTGTGTCTGTGAAGCTCCGATATGATTCAATCTCGAGTTCTATTAATACGAATCTCTCTCTTTTTCTCTTACTCATTTTTCCCCTCTTTCTCTTTATTTTCTCCTTAGATCCCTCTAACATTCTCTTTTTTTCTTTTCCTGTCTACTATTCTCTTCCTTTCTTTTCCTCTCTACCCCTATCTATTTCTTTTCTCTTTCCCTCTTTTTCTCCATCTACAATATATTGTTTTCCCTCCCATTCTCTTTCCAATTCTTAACATTTCTCCTTCTCGCGGTTCACAATAGTGACCGTAACATTAACCTGTACCTGTCTGAATTCAGTTCATTCGTGTTCACCAACGCGTTAATAGAGAAAGAAATAGATCGAGAATGGTACGAAACGTAAACGAATGAACTTTCGCGGAACCGAGTGGCAAGTGACGAAAACACTTGATCGAAGCTTCCCGGACAGTCCGGCGAGGTGATCCTTGCCTGTACCGCCAATTAGGCCTAGTCATTTCCTTTTTGAGAAATATATATATATAAAAAAAAAACAAATTATATTTATATATAATTATATATCTGTTCATATATACATATATATATAATTATATATGACTATATTACATATATTTAGAGTTTATCAAACTGCTTGAGAGGAGTAACGTCTTGCACGACCAATCCGTTCAGAAATCTAGGGAATTCCGATCGGCCATCGATCGTTCCACTCGATCTCTAATTTCTAGTACGAATTGACGAAGGGTAAACCGGATCGATCTGATTAGAAATTAGAAATCCATTCAAGACGAGCGGCTGCCAAGATGGAGTCTTTAGGAAAATGTACAAAGAATTCTCGAAAATTCGTTCCGTTACCGGCTCGAATTCCGCTAGACGGCGTGCATTAATTACAATATCTATACATATTTATGGAATCTGATCTCGAAATATCGCGCTACGGATTATCGAGGGAATTAATCCCGGTAACGGCGCGAATCGATCAGAGGTTTTGTGTGCGAAGTTACTAGAACGAGAAGAATTTAGGATCACGTTATCGTTTGTTAGTCTTCTTCCACGTTCCTCGCCACTCACGAGATAATTGTTGCTAGGGGAAATAAAATATAAAAAGGAGAAAAAAAAATATGAAATAATACGAAAAAAAAGTAAGATTACAGAGTAAGTCAAGAAGCTTTTGTACTCGATTGTTCTTCCCTTGCTTAGACCGACTGGATATGTAGATGATACGTAAGTAGATATGTTTTTACTATGGAACCGAGGAGACCGGTAGATGTTACTGACTAGCCCGTTTCGCAGTCGCTCGTGTAGGGATTACGCTCAGGACTCTTTCGACTCGCGCACGAAAGTCCGAATCTTTTAACTAGAGACTTAGAATTAAGGAAATTGGAAGAAACTGTGTCAGACACCGAAGAAAGTGTTTCTCCAGTTAATTTGTTCTTTTTTAAATCATTTTTATCATGCCTTTCTTTATTTTCTTTTGACAAGTCACGTTTGAAATTCTGTCTGAAGTCACTTATCATATTTGATTTTACTTATTATTTTAATTAACACGTTGAGTACCACGGGGGTCATCGGTGACTCCAAATCGAATTACTGTAGTTCGCTCAATAAAACGATGATTATTTGAAAACATTTTTATATTATAAATAATGTTATCCAATGCGATGACATTTAGCTAGATGAACGTGCAATAATAATAATGCAATTCAATCAAATTATTTAATGTTTTATCTTTTCCATTTCGTGTATTTTGCTGTATGAAATCGTACGGCATTCAACGTGTTAATGGCAATGAGAAAACAAAGAATTGACAATTTTGGACTTTGAATAATTAGAAGTGAATATTGGGAAGTTTTTGTTTCATTTCTATATTGAACGGCTAAGTGAACGTTGATCTTATGTTCAGTTCATCGAGTCTCGTGTGCGTTTCGTGAGTCATTAAGAAATTACTTGCGAGAACTTCAAAGGAACGCCAGTCAACTGTAGCACGTCGCTTTTGATGATATTTGATATTAAAGTGGAACCTTTATCAATGTCTTATTTTTTACTTGACGATTAATATTCATGTTGCGGATGTAAAAAATGCCTCCGGTGTTGTGAATAATTAGTTCACGTTCTTACATTTCATCTAAAGTGGTAGAATTAAAATAGCATTTGCTGCTAAAATAGTTTCTTGTAATTTTTGTTATACAGAGCTATAAAATTTCCTAAAAATTCATAGATACAAGGTGTAGTAGTGTAAAAAAATGATCCTTTTGAATTTATTCAAATTTATCAGCAGTGTATACAGTATTATTTTATAATGTATACAGATTTTCATTTTAATTCTTCTTCTGTATATAAAAAGTTATCGCCTATATAAAAAAAAGTATTTCACGAAAACATTGAATTGTTTCAAGAGAAATATAATTTGGTGTTTGTAATATCTTTTGTAGATACACGCGAAGAAGGTGATGAAAAATTCATTTTCTATTTTCAAATGGAATCATCTTGGAGAAATACTTTAATTTCAATAACTTCAAACTTCTACTGAAATACCAAAATATTTTTTTAGATAATTGATATTCCACATAAGTAGCTTAACAATCTGATGTGACTTTTACACGTTCATCTATACAAAACTGACATCATATTATATACCTCTCAAAACTATTCGATCTTTACCTAAAACTAAAACATTTTTTGTTACTGTTAAAGAATTTGAAGAAATTCAAAGGCTCGATTTTAAAATGTAACACCCAATAAAATACAGGCTCTGGTTTATATATTTCTCCAACGATCAGTGCAATAATTGTATTGTTAACGTTAATTAACTTCTCTTCAAATTTAAAATCAAATCATCTACTTTCCAATAGATTTCTATTTTTTTATGAAATTAAAATTAAAAATTGGTTAAAATTTATATTTCCAGTTTATGTGAGATAAATATAATTAAATATGATTTTTGGTAAAATATAAAATAGAATCATCGATTATCCGAATTCAGAGAGAGACAAATACCGTAAGCGATTTCTCGGACAAGAAGAACCTAATGTGCAAATATATAATATAATAATTAGTACGTGTTCCAAAATATAAACATTAATATATAGTCTTGATACGTGACTCATTGTATGTTCTGATAATCGGTTCTTCGAACAACCTGTATTCGGATAATCAATCACAATCTACTGCAATACATTTAATGCATACCTGCTAAATGCAACAATTAACGAACCTAATTTGTTGAAGATTTCATTCATGAAAGAATCAGTTGTGCTAAATTCCGTTATACGAATCTATAGTCTCCATTCATATCCATAATCGTATTTTTTATAAGAAATTCCTCGAATGACCAGAAATGTTCTGGTTCCCAACCAAACATCACCAAAAGCTATCGATGCTAATTGTTAAACGGATCGATCGTCGCACAGATTCGTTGTGTTTATTATATAGTATATACATATATATATATATATACAGTGTGTAATATAATGGGAATAACCGACATTGAAACGAGACGAACGAGTTTTAGCATCAGAATAACCCGAATATGTATACATAATGTACACATTATACAAACATACACGAGAAAGCTAAAAAGAAAAAAGGAAAGAAAAGTGCTGTAGACCGTTAAACAGAATACGAATTTCCGTCATTGTCGATTTCGTTGTTTGATTTTATTACATTGTTTGAGCATAGCCACCGTTGTTCACACGTTAATGCCTATATAGTAGAGTTATCGCTCATCGCAGCTTCTTATCCTATTGTTTCTAGCTGAGAACAAGGTGAAATCTAGTACTTACTTGTTAAACGAGTAGTTCCTACTCTGCGTGTCCGAATTTCACGGTGTTTTCTCAACGAACAGATATTTTTCATAGCCGAACGATATATCGAGGCGAATCGTTTTTCTACCGGTTTCGTTGATGTTTATTCATGGAATACTTAGCAACGTCCTAAATTCAGGTAACCTCCGTATAACACGGTTGTTACGTTCCTAAAAGATGCTGTGCTATGCGAGTCTGTGTTATACGAAACAAAGAACTAGCGCAAAAGTGGGAGTTAGCTTCGAAAAATTAGGAAAACATAATTACCATTTCTAAAAGAGGTTTAATAATATGCAACCGAAAATTTTTAACTTATATATAACGTAGTAAAAATAAAACACAAAGTTTGAAAACGTACTTGATACTCCACGGACAAAATAAGATTTCAAATCCTAATAAATTTCAAAACTCTGCAGGCAAATCTGATACGACATACACGCTCGAACGAAACATTTCCAATGAGATATCTGGCGTACTTAAAGGCTCTTATATCGTTCCGCGTTGTACGTGGATTTCTCTAATTTCGAATTTTGCTCTTAAAAACTTTACGCGTTGTACGGGGATTTCTCTAATTCTCAGATCATGTCAGAGTGAAACCGTGTTATAAAAGTACCGTGTCGTGCGGGGGTTACCTGTACATTCTTTATCTTTCCGTTAACGAGGAGATTATAGAATTTAGAGTTCCGTTTCCTTTTTACTTCGTTAAAAGATTACGAACACTAAATTCTTACTTATTGTTATCAATTACCTCGCCAAGCACTAATCGATAATAAGGTATTTATCATTGAGTGAATGCAGAGTCGAGCGTTCTCCGAATGAACTTTTCTTCGTTTTTATTGCCTTGTAAACTGAACAAGGTATCTCGAATGTAAAAATTGGAATTAAACGGAGATTCAAGGAGTAAACTTACATAAAGACAATTTTATAAATTATATATTATAAATACATGATAACATATAATTGTATATTATGAATTACGCTTTATTAGATTTTTAGATGGAACCTTATATTTAAATTTCTCTTTTTTCCGTTTAATGTTGGGAAAGATATTTGCTTGACTCTGAGTAAACGGAACCGCTGCCATATTGCGTGAATGATCGTTGAAAAAAATGTCGATCGGTCAGCCTGTCTATCGAAGGTGATCCTCTTTCTTGTGAAACAATGAATTATTTTTTACAATCATTTAAAAACGAATTATAATTTCGAACTTTTTCAATCCACATAATAATATAGAGTTAAAAGAAATGTTAAAAGAAATTTTTTAAGTAATATACCTCTGTCAACTTCACAAGATTTTTTAACAAACTTGTGTAAAAATATGCAATACAATCTATAATAAATTGAAAAAAAATAACGACAAATAAATTAATCTTTGATTCACAATAATATTCAATTCCTAACATGTATTTTATATTTAAATAATATTTTACTAAGATTTATTATTAATACAAAGCTATTTCAAACCACTAAGATTTATTGTTAATATAATGGTGCTCGGAAACTCAATAACCATAATATTAAAATATTTGATTTTTAATTTGTTCTTTGAACGATAGTATTAACAAATTCAATAGCCATGACATTCAAATATTCAATTTCTAATTCGTTCTTCAAACAATGATACTACAAGATTCGATAAATTCATAACTTTAAATTAACAAAATTCATGAGATTCAAACAAATCGTTTACAAAACGAATTTATTAAAAACATCGAAAGGCAGTCTATGGCGAAGAAACGAAGGCCAATAGTACCGGAAACAGTATTTTGATGAGTAACAATGTAACAGTGTACGTGTCGCTTGTCAAGCGAGAAATTCGCGCGACGACGAAGGTGAAATTACGTCTGGATGGGCTGACAGTGACTGGAGATGGTGCAGCAGGTGCACACAGATGCATCTTCCACGTATTTTCGTACTATTGGCGGATACTAGGACTTTCACTCAGGTATCGAGCCTGAAAGACCGAAGACAACAGAACAGAAACAACAATTATTGTTATTACAATTCCCGGCAAGGCCACTTTATAGCTGACTGTCTCCCTTTTACGACGAGAAACTGAATTAGACGACCGTAAAATGTTTCTTTGTCAGCGACCGAAATTACACTGTTGGAAGATTGCGGATTGAAGGAACAATTAGTCAAGAGATAGTGGATTAAGGATTCCGGGTTCGTTGGATCTAATCGGTTTCGAACTTGCTGCTTGACCAGAGATCTTGGGAGACCCGATATAAAAGATCAGAATCAATGGCTATTGATTCATTGATGAACGAACAATTATTGAAAGGAAAATTTCTTTTATAATTATTCGATTGTTCTTTAACTCTAAAATTACCAGATGGGTTAAACTGATTAAAAAAATTGATTTAGCAGTACGCAAAGTGAATTGTAAATCAATTAAAGTCTGGATAAATGCATTCTTGGAATTTCTACAGAGGAATTTTAAAAAATCGAATGTTGAAACTTACTAATTGGAAATATCATTGTTAATTTGTAATATAATTTGTTATTTCTACGAGTTATCAGTTGTATCTATCAACTGTGATTTTTTCGGATAAATATTATATTTATTATTGAATTACTTCTTGTGATAATTACATTTAATATTAACATAAGAATTTATGAAGTGGACAGTAATGAGAAAATTATTATTACATGAATTCTTGGACTTGGGAAAATTTAATTTTAGAACTATCGAGAGGTTGACAAGAGGTATTGGGAAAAGATTGATAAAAGATCCAAAAACATTTCACAAAGCTCGGACCTTAAACAAATTTCCAGAGAAGGAACATCAATATTAAAAGTTATTATTATCAACGTAATACATTCCAAATTATTTTTCGAATTTTTATAAATATATATGTTACACAAGAATTGCGAAAAGGAAGTCCTTTTCATTGACAGGCTGACAGAAGTAAAATGTGGGTTGTTTGCATCTGTTTGATCGACAGTTTCCTTAACACATTCAGGACAGCATGATTCACTGATAAGTCATTTTGTAATTACACCAAATACATACATACATACCTTGATTTACTAGTGAATCAACATCTAACGACTAATACAATTTTATAGAAGCAATATGATTTATCGGTGGGTTTTCTATTAAAACAAATTACGTTTCGAAACACGAGAATTACAGATATAACCCACTAAAGAAAATTCTGTTGTAATTACTATAACACCGAACAATTAGGCAATATGATACTTTAAATGGTGGTTATCGAATTATAATTAAGGAACATCTTCGTAAACAGCACGGCTTACCGATGACCATTTTGTTGTAACCGACGTAATGTTAGAATAATTAAGGTGATCCATTGGTGAATACTTTGCAATAATCGATGAAGGTGTTAATATAAGCGACATAAACCATCCATGATCACCTTCTTACAATTATGATAATAATTCTCGTAAACAGAATTATTTACCGATAATCACATAAGTTTTATTCGGTTTTATAAACCCCTTGTTTCATAATTAATAACTATTAAATTAATTAAATTTAATAAATATAGGTATTATTTAATCTAAATAATTTTTCAAACTACACTAAATGTACTTCCACGATAAATGTATAATTTATTTTTGTGTCAAACGGTTAGTAAACATTAAGTAACTTTAGTAAACCTAGAAAGAAACCAAGTTATGGGACAACGGGTTGAAAGGATTGAAAAACGTTCTACATTTGTGTAATTAGTGACGAAAAAAGTAAAAGACGAAACAATAAAAAGTTGCTTAATAAAAATACTATCAAACGTCAATGTCTAAAAATTCGTAAAAATGACAAATATTTAGCTGACCTGAATGTGTTAATTCACACACCTCACACATAAAAAATGTAGGAAGGAAGCTAATAAACAAAAGCTGTTACGTAAATGCGTGCGGACAGCAAAGGCAAAAAAGGAGAAGAAAAAAAGCGCAAACAGAAACACAACAAGTAACATAAATGTTAATCATAAAACAGCCAGGGTGACATACATATCAACTTGCATTGTAATCAACGATGTAACGAGAAACGTATACATATCATGAAACGTGCTCTAAACATACTCTAGGTATATTAGCCTGTAAGATAAGAAAGTAATGGAAACCATGCATAAACAACAAATGGCGAGAAAGGCAAAAAAGACATGTATATACGTGCTATATATATACATATACATATACATATACATACGTATAAATACATAACGTTTACTCTCTTATAAGAAACAAAAAACCAAGGGATCGATGGGAAGTCAACAGAATTAGAGGGACACGATTCCAATCGAGAAAAAGAAAAGAAAAGAAAAACCGTGTTTGGTGTCCTCCTAATTTCTCTCGCTCTCGCGTGTGTTAACAGAAAAAGAACGAACTAAACGAATAAAAAAGAAAAGAATAAATAAACAAATAAATAAATAATTAATTAATTAATTATAAAGTCGTAAGAAAAAGGCGCGAAATTTAGTGTACGAACGACGGGCTGCCCGAACGCCGAACGCTAAAACAAAGAGAATAAAAGCAGAGGTTCAATCGAGAGCTGGTTTCAGAACTTTTTCCAGTGATGAAAATATTCCAGTGTTAAGGGAACGCCACGCGCCGTTCCCCGCGACTTTACTCACCTGCTTCAAAGAAACTCGAATCTAATGTTGTTGTAACCTTCGTCCTATCTCGCAAGCCTGGGATGCCTACCTATTCGTAGAGTATTATTATGTGTAAAGACAGAATGGAACCGACTTCAGTCCCTCCTCCCCCAGACCTCCCAAGTAAGAGTATATCCATGTATATGTATTACGAAAGCGTTTACCGCTGTATTGTATCATACGACGTAAAACAAACTGTACGTGTATAATTGAGACAAACTGAACGCGATGTTGATTGTAAATGTTAAAAATAAACGGCGTGTAAAAACTAAGCAGAGTGTTCGATTACTTGCCACGGGACACCCTTCTCGATTGATCGTGATTGGAGCAATTGCCGCGATTAACCCATTCGCTGCCAGCTAAGGTATCTCGTAGTTTGCGTTATAAGTCTGGATTAACCGTCATTTTCTATGAACGATAATTTTAGGAAAGATAATACTAAATAATAATTTATTATTTTTTATAACGAGAAAATGATTTTGTTTTCTTTGAAATCTATTTTTTCACAGTCAGGAGAAGGTATTAATTTCTCGGCAGTGAATAGATTGAGATTCTCTAAAGTAATTCTTTCGGTGTAATTGTTTATTTAGCTTGTTCTTTGAGTTGAGTAGTATGTATAGGTTTATTTAAATTGTGGCTGGTTATAGTCATTGCGGTTTTGTTAATGCGAATGAAGTATTCTTTTGAAGCAGTTACCGTGACTGTTGCGTTCTTCGTTGATTGCAATTGTAATGTACTTATTCTATACAATTATTTTCTCTATATTTGGAGCTTCCATTTTAGGAGATATTAAATAGTTTTATGTTTTATGATGTTTTTCACCGATACAGAGAACTTAATTTGGACTTTGTAATCTGGTCTTTATTAATTTAAATGAAAAATATACATAATATGAAATCAATTTCAAATATGTGCATTACGATGGTATAATTAAGAATTGAAGAATTAAAATAATCAGTTGAGCAAAGTGTATCACTTGACATGACAATTATACAAGTTATTATTCATTATTGTATTTCATTATTTTATACACATTAAATCTAACATAAAAGAACAAATTATTTTCTTGGTACAATAATAGTATAGTATCTCTTTTGTCTGAAAAAAGATGTTGAATGATTAATTATTTCTGGAAAGTGCATCTGACGACGATATATATTGAGAGGAAATCGACAAATAGGTCAGAATACACGATTTTCTGCCTGGGGTCTATCGACGTAAGGTCCCTGTCGACGATAAGCGTTTTTTAGCTGGCTTATAGCAGAAATAGAAAAAGCTCTTACTTATTCATACCTTCCCGGTGTACGAGTTGGGAGAATCAATAAATCGACCGGCTGACCACGATGTCCAACTAACCTTACTCCCAGCCGCCATCGTCTCACTTATATATGATGATTCCAAATTAGTATTGAAGTCTTACAGGTGTTTTCTGCAGACCAAAATTAACTGAACACTCAGGAATGTGTTATCTTGAATTGATAGTTCCAGTGTCAACTAATACAACATGTTACTCATTTGAGACACAAATTCACAAATTCGAAAGGGGATTAAAAATTAACCAATTGTTTCTTTTCGATGGTCATTAAAATGCTTCCGAGATTTCGGTGATTACCTACTTCCATATATAGATTATATCAACTGCTCACGTTTCAATTAACAAAAGGTAAGTAAGTAAACACAGTGAAAGAATATTTTTAGGTTTCTCACGGTTATACAATTATAACATTGATTTCTACATATTATCTCATTGATCGTTGAATCAATATTTATCAAATGTTTACAAAACTGAAGCAATTTATTTAAATAAATTTAAATAGTTTGGAATTATAATTGATTATAGTAATTGTTTCTCCTACTTTCTTGCATCTTATTGATTGTAACAAAATTTGATTCACACGATATGGTATCAAAGAAAGTAGTTTTGGAATTTGGATGAATCGTGTCCACTTGAATATTACTCGTCAATTTCGATTTCTAAGGAACAACCCTCCTAAATAGAATTTTACAGTATACTATTAATTTTTCAACACATGTTATCTAAATATCTTGAATTCACAACTCAGAGCTACTGATATTATCAAAAACGCTTTGTAGACCAATTCAAACATCCGCAGAAACATTAAAACCATGCTAAGTTTGTTCAAGGCTGTTAACCGTCTATATCTTTCATAAAAATAATTACACATTACCTCAAATAACTGTACACTTGACCACGCAACTGTTCAACCCACGCACGTGGTCGCTCTAATACCTATTCCAACCAAATCGATGACAATCATATTAACAAAGAACAGAGTCACGTGTATCGACATTCAACTAAGATCAGGTAACAATAAAAACTGCAGAGTGTAAGTTTCATTTTTTCCAGCGTAGCAGTTTTATTAGTACAAAAGCATTTTTACAAAATAAATAAGTTACAGGGTCTGAATGAGGAGTGAACAACATCCCTTGTAAATCTGCCTCTCCGATTTTCTTCCATCCTCTTTCGTTTTTCTTCTTTCAGCAGCCCTCTTGCGTGAAATTTAACCCCCACGATGAATAGAACTCAACAGACGCGTTCCCTCGACCAGGCGCAAGAAAAAGGAAAGCTTCCCTCTGGTATTCCTGCCTTTTCCGTCGCGTGTTCGCGGGAAAGCGCCTGGTGTCAGCTCGTCCGGCGATGTTAGACTTCGAATTCGAATCGATGCTTGAATGATCCCAATTCCGCGAGAACGACTTTCGATCCCTCGTTCATCCTTAGCCCGCGTGATCCCTTCGACCTGTCGCTGTTGGTCTGCTGTTGTTGGCTTGTGCGGTTAGATCTCGTGTCGCTGAAGTTACCTCCGATGATAGTCGGAGATAAGTCGAAGGTGATCGCGCGAGGCGTCTTGCGTTTAATATTGGTAACCTCCATTACTGGCGTAGCTCTGACCACCTCCACTACCTCCACCACCGGAGTAACCACCTCCGCCGCCTCCAGAGTAGCCTCCGCCACCACCTCCAGAGTAGCCACCCCCGCCGCCTCCAGAGTAGCCGCCTCCATTGCCACCTCCAGAGTAGCCACCTCCGCCGCCTCCAGAGTAGCCTCCATTACCTCCACCGGAGTAGCCTCCACCGCCACCACCTGAGTAACCACCTCCGCCGCCACCACCGGAGTAGCCGCCATTGCCGCCGCCCGAGTAACCTCCGCCGCCGCCTGAGTAGCCGCCATTGCCGCCGCCGGAGTAGCCACCGCCGCCTCCGGAATATCCACCGGAACTGTAGTTTCGAAGTACAATGTGATTTTTGGTATTACAGGTTTAGGGAACTTTTAATTAATTGCACTAACTTGTTCTAGGTTTTCGAGTGTTTTTGGTTTGTAGGATTGTGTTAAGTGCTTGGTAGATTCTTGCCGCTTCAACCTGGATAGCTGAGGCGGCAAGAGTTTCGTGAGTTGCATGTACACATGGTTCGTTGACTCGCGTTTTGCAGAACGTATTGGGTTTTGATTGGCTTTGTATATAGTGAAGGTAGTGATTGAGTATTTTGAAGGGGATGGGGTGAGGATGTGTGTGGCTTGTGAGGTTGTGGACAATGAAAAGTATATCTGGTGCTAATGAATGACAGAGTACACTATACATTATAGTGTAAACTGGTGGTAGAAGATTATGAGAATTTTAACGATGTGATGTGCGAGGTAAAGTGTTATATTGTATTTACTTTGTGTTTCTGTAATTTTCATTGTGATTTGACTAGAACGAACTTTGCGAGTAAAAAGTATAATGTAAGACAAGAATATTGTTAATAAAAAGTAAATACTATTAATTTTTGTACATAATAGAATATATTAACAATAAATTGGTAATAATAAAGAATACTGTGCTAATTTTATTTTTTGGTAAATAAATCAAATAATTCAGAATGAAAGTTGACAAGATTCATTATCTTTCAGGGATTAATTTGTCTATGAAGTTCTTGTATCGTGGAACACCTTGTGTACACGTAATTACTCTGTGTGTCTTTTGATTTGTAGCATTGAAAGTTGTGTTAAGTGCCTGAAAGATTCTTACCGCTCGCATTGTGAAATGCTGTACTAAGAGCGGCAAGTAACTAAAGGTGGATCAGTTTCTTGATTCATATTTTACAGTCGTTTAAATTAATTGTGTGCGTAAATCAAAATCCAAAATCAAATGCAGTAGAACTCCGTGTGTCTTAAATCTTAAATAAAATACTTCTGAAAATTCGAATATCGTAGATCCCAGAACAAATTAAATACACTAAATCCACATAACAAAATGGACCACAAGAATCAGCAAATTTTAAAACAATTCAAAATATTTAACTGTTGAAAATTTGCTAATACTCTCTAGTATTCAAGCAGCAATGCAATGTATTTACTTTAAACATAATTCAGCTTAATCTACTATAATCTTCTCAGATGTCCACATTTCATCTCTACCAACGAAATTCTCTAATATAAAATCCAATTAACATTAAAACTGCCGAGCAGTTAAATTGACTTTTTGAAATTCCTCTATAGAAACTTCAAGAGTGCATCTACCGAGACTTTAATTGATTTATAATTCAGTCCGCTAAATCATTTTCTTCAATAATTTCCCAGAGAAACATCTGTTGTCTTTTCAATAACTACAAAATTAAGAAATTAAGAATTCTGACCTGTTTGGTAATTTTAATGTTAATAAGAAAATCTCCCCAATTGTCCCCAAACAACCAAAGACTCTCCTACAGAAATTCTCCACGTTCTCCCGAATAAAAACAAATAACAAAAACAAGTTCACAAATTTCTCAAACCTCCTCTAAACACACGGAGCTCCAGCATGATCGCAGATCAGCCAAAAGAAATAAATAAATATCGTGACTTTTACCCTCCGAAACTGCCACCACCGGTGCTAGGTGTACCGTAAGTCGACGAGGGTCTCGAGAATCCTCCACCGCCTCCAGTAGGAGCCCCATAACTAGTTGACACACCACCTCCACTGGGTGCTCCGTACGACGAGGACGGTCTTCCGCCACCGTTCCCGCGGGAAGGCGCGCCGTATGATCCCGACGGGACCGAGTAACCGCCGCCGTTTCCGCCACCTGGAGCTCCGTAGGTGCTGGATGGTCTTCCGCCGCCGTTTCCACCACCAGGTGCGCCGTAGGTGCTGGATGGTCTTCCACCGCCTCCTGAGGGAGCACCGTAGGTTGACGACGGTCTGCCGCCGGAAGGAGCTCCGTACGTGGATGACAGTCCACCACCGCCTCCGCCGCCATTGTAACCGCCGCCACCGCCGCCATTGCCTCCGCCAAAACCTGGTGCTCCGTAGGTGGAAGACGGTCCACCACCGCCACCACCGCCATTGTAGCTACCACCGCCGCCATTGAAACCACCGCCGCCGCCACCGCTAGGCGCGCCGTAGGTGGATGATGGTCGGCCACCGCCACCGGATGGGGCACCGTACGTAGAAGATGGACCACCGCCGAAGCTACTTCCGCCTAAGTTTGGTGTGCCATAGCTGGTCGATGGGGGTAAGTAGCTGCCCGAGATTGGCGCTGAAAGGATTTTCGGGGTTTTGATTATTTTGCTGAACAGTTTGCTACAGGTGAAAATGGTTTGTACGGTTTGGTTTTAGAGAGTTAGTCTGTGGTACTTAACAGTGGCTGAATGGGTTATATGGGATGGTATTATTGCTGGGTAATATTATGGGTTCGTAATAATCTACTGAAATAATAATTGCTAATAAAAAATAGTAATGGGTGGGCGGTAATCTATTTGTTACAAACCATGTGTTGGACATAAGGTAAATGTAGCAATAATTAAATAGTTAAGGGTTTAAGGATAGTATATTTATGTTAGAAATAAAAGTATGAATGTTTATATTAGATATTTTATATTAAATATTCGATATTTATGTTTCTATAAGGTTAGTTGGTTAGTTAGCGGTACATTTAACTAACGCGTGGGATTATGTAGTTTTAATATTATTATATGTAAACCATTCGGCTGCTGGCCTACATGTAAGTCTTAAAGATTCGATTGACGAAAGCGAAGACATTGGAAATTTTTGCATAAACTTGTTATATGTTGCTCAAGATATTTTTTGCTTCTCTCAATGTGGTCCAAAAAAGCGAAGAAATTGGGTGGCTATGTGTTACTGCATGTGGCATACCTCAGTGCGGTAAAAAGATTTTCATAAGTATTCTACAAATATGATAGTCTCTACCCTATAAGTCGAGGCTGTAGTTCTGTCGCAAAAGTGGAGAAAGGCTCTTCTATTAAAAATGAAACTTCAGTACTGGATATATTAATAAATGTGTATGCACGTCTATAGCACTGAAAGGGTTAATATGTTTGCGATTGTGTTTGTTGTACGCTGGTGATGCAATTCTTTGTTCGAACTTAACACTTTATTTTTCAAACTGGAAGTTGCATTGACTTCAAATATAGTTTCATATGGTATTTAACCAATTTATTCAAGAGTACTCGGGAAACAAAAAGTTGTAGTTATACAACAAAAGTTGGTAATGTGCATAGTTACTGGAACGAAATCGAATGTTGAGCTTAGAAGTGTAAAATATTTCATTTTTGCGGTGATGATTTGAATGAAACGAGTGTTGCTGTATTGGAATTGGGATTTAGAAGACACGAGCAGATTAAAGGCTAGTTATTTAATGAAGTACTTCGATTTTATAAAAGTTTTCTTACTATGGATAAGTATAGTGGATCACGAAGACTTGTTTGTATTAGGATCAATGGCCCGTTTGATACTGTGACAACCAGTATTGAGTACTTAGTGCAATATCATTTGAAATAAACCTCTTACTCATTACAAATTTAATTATAATGGTGAAACTCCTTATTTTCAGAATATATAAATTCATTTTATTTCTAATTTGTGTTAGGATAATCATAACTAACTTCATGCACGTGTTAAAATTCGATACAAGTATCGATTATAAATAAAATAGCAATAAATCATTATTTTTTAAATCAATTTACTGTAATGGTTGAACTAAAATATTTTTTTTTCATATTTGAATTTTCATTCAAAGCATATCCTTATTGTCGAGATTACTCTTTAAAAACTACAGTTACCATTTTCTTATATGTATAAAATTACATTGGTTTATTTCTTCTAAATGATATTTTAAATACAATTCGTATGTAGATCCTGAAAGTCTAAGTTCATAGAAACGTTTATGACGTTAAATACATCAAAAGATTTTGCTTCTGCCTCATTATATTTACAATCACTGTATGAAAATGTCAGAAGTTCTTAGGTGATTTAAGTTTCACTATCAATCATGTGAAAGTAGTTCGAAACTGTACGCTGTGTTCTTTTGATATTGCTACCTCCTTCTTGAGACACCTTTGAAATCATAGAGGTCAGAGTCTATTGTCTTTAATCAAGTATGTAACTGTGTCTTCCTTTGATTACGCTCTGTGTTCTATGCACGCGATCAAAAGAAATATTTGCATTTGCAGTACTCGTAAATATATCAGGAGGAACATAATACACCACTTTGATAAAACTGAAAATAGACGTTATGTTACTATAATAGTTTTGATAGGAATGCTGATAAATTAACTGTATTGTCCTTGTTCCAAATTCTTTAATGTAATGTTACAAAAGACAATTAACTTGAACTCTTTTTGTTCAAATACTTTTACATTGATATTAAAAAAATTCCTTTTCAATGAAACTTCTCAGTCATTCCGAATATATATTCTCTAAATATTCAGATAACCTATATCAAATTATAATCTGAATTTAAATTTTAGATTATAATAAATTTATATTTTTCAAGTTTATATAACAGCTCATCAGGCATCTGCAAGCTTGCTTGAAAAGAATCCTTTCTGATGTAAAGTCGTATTTTAATTAGACTGTTGTTGCGCAACGAATAATGTACAACTGATCTTTACGTAACGTGAAATTTCAATAATTAATTGGTTAAACTAGAAATTTCATTGAACATAATTCAACTCGTCGATAAAATAGACTATGTTACCGTGAAATCGTAACTAGATCGTAACCGTTGTTCAATGAGAGGTGCACTTACAATGTAATTATGTATTTAAGTGCTAAGAGAATGTACAAGTCATCAAAATAGTAATTGCACTGAGCGTTTCGTCATAGTAGCCGTTATGTCTAAAATATCGTGTAATTAGAATACTTCTCCAATGATGTTTCATAGTATTGTTCTTATGGGTCTATGATCATGCTATGCATTCACTTTCTTTTCCATCTTTATATCATCGTTTATAGCTAAGAACCTCCTAATTCGGTTATAGCACGTGAGTTTTGTAATTACTTGGAAAATGAACGTATTTTAAATCTTTTCTACTTCCTTAGCTTACAATTTTCCTTCGACAGGTATGAAGTTGTAACATACAGCAGAGACGTGTTAGATTGATAGTATCTAAGTAATCTATTACAGTAATTTATTCTTTTATTAAAATTAATTTTTCCTAAAAAATTGTAAGATATTGAAAGCAGCTTTGAAGTATCTTATTTTAATAACTACTTACCAAGAAAATTTATTTTTCAAATAACTATTAATTTTTTGCTAGTTTTATACATTTTTCTCAATGTTTCTTAAAGAACTCCAGAAAATTAACGTTAGCCTATTTTTACATGATTAAATATGTTTAAATAAAAAAGTAATTTTCTTAGAAATCATTAAACTCTTTATAAATTTTTTAATACAAATTTTTAGTGAAGAGAATTATTTGGAATGCTTGTCAACAGTAACATTATGGTTACCACCAGATTGTACTACTTTAAAATTACGTACATCTTTTCTTTCCTAATCCGGAGATGTTGAAACTTTGGCGTTGAAACCCATTCTTTGTAAAAATTACAGGTTTTACACAGGTAACATTTCCTACATTATTCATGCTCATCTGGCTCTATTATTTAAGCCTAGTGTTGATTGAGATCACGTTTTCCTTTTGTCGTTTCTATCAGAGGAAATAATCTGTGTTCTATACGTTAGTGGACAATTATTTAGCCATTATGACTTTAATATGCTACCATAGTAAACATCTTGCTTTTCTAAATTATTTGACCTATATTTGTGTTTCACTGTACTAAAGATACATGCACTAATAATCTGAAAACACTTGTTCATACCATCTGCACCATACCAAAGTTTTAAATGTGAAGTGATTGGATTAAGATAAAAAACTATTTTAATTGACTGCGTTAGCACCCCAAAATTCGATGAATACTCGAGGATTTAAAAATTTTATCTCAAAGACATATTCATTTCACGATTACAATAATCGTTTTATATAATTTCGTCATGCCATGTCAAATCGTTAACAACTAAAAAGAACTCTCAAATTTGAAACTCTAATATAAATTCATGTTTGGACGTTGTCATATGATTTTATAATCATTAAAATTGTTTTTCATTAATTACTTGATTTACATTCATATAAAATCATTAACTTGAAACGATAAATAACACATTTCTTACATTAGTGTTTAATTTTCAAGATTAGGATAAAAACTGAACGAAAGTTATATTTTAGAAATTGTTTTATAAAATATAAAAACTCCAAGGCATCTTTCCAAGATGTCCCCAAACTCAGTTTTCGTACTATATCACAGAAGAAAATGGTAGTTGCTCTTCAAAAGATATCGACCTCAAATATTATCTCACATATTTAATATTTACTGTCTCCACAAAGAATTTCCTCCTAAAATGAGTGCAAACTTCATAGAAAATAAATTACTATAAATGCACTTAAAATTTCCTGCAGAATTTTTTGCGAATAACATTTCTTCTCCAAGGACTATGAAAACTTTCTCAAAACACGTACATTTAAGAAAGCAAACGAGAAAGAATTCATAACAGAAGAAACGAGTTAAACCAGGATAAGAGTATTCTCGATAATGGAAAAAGTACTGTAAGCAACTAATACCGTTTCAGTTTCGTCGGAACTATTACAAACGATTTGATTTAATATTTCAGTCGCGTCCTGATTTATCGAATTCGTGTCTAATTTTCATTCAGCGCCCGGATGTCCGTCGCCAAAGAGAAATTTATCGCGTGGTGATCGCGCGAAATGTTTATCCTTTGCATGGTTTAATCCGTGAGAGTGCCGCGCAATAGTTCCATCACGTCTCGCTAACCATCGCATTATCGCGAAATATCAGGATCACGTATTACCCTGAATTGCTTATCTCAACTTTCTAAGTTTTTGTAGGAATTTCGACCTTCTGTATGTATTTTGACAGAGCTGTTTAAAAATTTACACTTATCAGCAGTATTAATCTGTTTAGAAACATAGTAGAATATTATTGAAAAGTTTATCGTAACGACACATTATAAATAAAATTTATTAACAGACATATTTCTATTTTAAATGTTGTACTTGTTTCTATTTTGTGTGTTTATCATTATATAATTATATGTAGACAAAATTGTTGTATAGTTTATCTTATATTTTATCTTATATTTTGTAATATATTGAGATTCTATATATATACTACAATTATTAAGTATTAGTTAAAATTATTCAACTGTTGAATTGTCAATGATGTATATTAATATAATTCAAAAGATATAACATTTCTTTACTTGATTACTTTATAATAATGTAAAAAGCATAAAACAACTATAAAATGAGAAATTTGATTAGAAAATATAATTAAATTAGTATTATGTCTATTTAAATTTATTTTGTAAGGTTAGATTGAGATGTACGTATAATTCAAAATTTTGACTCTTACAATATGCATAGGTAATAATAGAATTCCTAAATGTTTACTACAACACGTTCACTTCAGTACCTTCTAAAAAACATTAA
Source organism: Nomia melanderi (assembly GCF_051020985.1). Classification (NCBI taxonomy): domain Eukaryota; kingdom Metazoa; phylum Arthropoda; class Insecta; order Hymenoptera; family Halictidae; genus Nomia; species Nomia melanderi. Next base: position 2,877,869 of record NC_134999.1, on the reverse strand, counting down.
ACAGTAATAAATTCTGTTCCAGTATTCACTTACACAATAAAGTATAATTCTCAGTTCGTATTTCCTAAAAATTAACTTGGAAAGTTTCTTATTATTCACGTATACAACCACGTGTTTCATAGGAAAACTAGAAGAAAGTAGTGAATTTAACTCTACCATAATTAAGATCAAGCTTAATTAAAAGTAAGCAACAGTGAAAGTAGAGCAATACTTTCTGCAGCAAAGATTTTCATAGAAAATGAAACATACAAGTTTTTATTTCGTCAGTTTTTCTAATTTAAACGAATTTCCCTTTAACACTAGAAGTACCGAGCAGTCAAATTGATTTTGTCAAATTTTGCTATGGGAATGGTAAGAATGCAACTATTGTAATTTTAATTGACTTATGGTTGACATTGCGTGTTACTAAATCTTACTATCTACTAAATTGTATTAAAAATAAACATTATCATCTACTAAATCGTATTAAAAATAAATATTATCATCTACTAAATCGTACTAAAAATAAATATTGTTATCTACTAAATCGTATCAAAGTTTTACTGTTGAAGCGAGGGAAATTAGAATTTTTCGTAGTATTTCTTACCCTCAGCGTGGATGGGCTGCAAGAGCAGGGCCGTAGCGAGTACGGTCGCTGCCAAAGAGGCCCAATTTCTGGCGGGCCTCATGGCTGACGATCGTTCGAAGTATCAAAGGCAAAGTTGGACGACAATTCACATGCACGAACTGTCCTTTGGTCACGAAAGGACGTTTTTCCTCCGGTACGGTACACGCGTGTCTGACAGAAGATTCAAGTTGAGGGAACAAAAAAATAGAACTACAGATTATAGATCGAGTCGCGGAGGCTAACGTAGCCTATTCGACGCATCCGTAAGATTTCGTCTAACATGGTTCAAACATCGGAGATCTGGCTTATATAGTTGGCCGTCTTTCGGAGAAAGTCTTCGCGGGAGTACAAGAGGATGCTACCAGGTAGGACATCTTGGTGAACGTGGGGTGAATGACGGGAGGGGAGGAATCGGAGAGGGGAGCGATGATCGGGAGATCAGTGTTGAGTAAAATTTAATTTAATAAGGAATTGGTAATAATTGGTATTATCTTATTTACTTATTTATATCTGCATTGCCAATGGAAATTATTTTTAGATGTAATTTCATTTAATTAATAGATGATTAACGTTAGCTGGATTTTTTTACTGACTCTTAGAAGTTTGGTTAAGCATCGATATGAAAGGTAATTCGGTTTAATATCGTTTATTTGTGTTTATGGATTGGATGGGAATTATTTTTAGGTAAAATCTAATTTGATTAAATGATATTAAAGAAAGTTATTATTATTTTGATCTTTTATCGATTTTTTAAGGTTTGACTAAGTGTCAATTGTATAAAGAATATAATGTGCTAAAGATGTAATGATTATAATTACGAATGAACTGAAGTGATAATCAAAATCACCTTAGTGACTGATTTATTGAAATGATACTGTACAGAAGTACTTTTTTCAGTAGAAGTGTTTCCTAATTCAGCTATTAATATTACAGATGTGTATTGATTAAAATTGAAGTTGTATTGAAATTTTTCAATGTAGTTAGTGTAATTGATGTATTTTGTGTAAACTATATATATTATTACGGATAATAGTATATTAACAGATATACAATTACTATGATTATGAATAGCATTTTTTATAAAATACTAACTAACCTATTAACGTCATACAATATTCCATAATTACAACCATCATATATGTATATATATATATCCTTAATTCGAAAATTTAAAATTACAGTGAATTTAACCTTACATGAAAATTGAATTATAAATTTATATCGAATGTTTAATGAATTATTGGATTTGTATAACATTAAATCTAATTATCCTTCATTAGAGTTATACTTGATCATAATCGAATATGATTGATTCATTAATCAATTAAATAATAATTCTACGAAGGGTACAGATTATCCGATCGTAATCAGGCTATCGACTATTTTTTCATCTCCTTAAACCTTTCTCGTCTCCTTTGTCTCCTTCCATTGTCATCCTTCTGTCCCTTTTTCGCATTTTCCTTTCCTCCGGAGTCACGAACTTAACGTTCTTGTTATGATAAATTGCGGCAGATGCGGCCTTGATGTCATAGCTGATGGAAGAGCGATCGAGGATGATGACGATAGTAACAATCACCCGGGGGGGCTTGCATATTCACAGCGTACGAGTTATTCGGCGTTTCATCATTTTAGAAAATATATATGTAGATTATTTATTCGCGCCCTTTCGTAATATCTCAACAATGAACTTTTCAAAGTTTGTCCTTTACTTTGACAACCACCCGTATTTCTTTTTTCTTGGCAATAGCAGGTCATTGGTATGTTGTTAGTTCAGAGACGAAACAATACCAATCATAATTCAGCTTACCTGAATTTAGATTCTAATTTATGCAAGAAACAATGGGTTTGTTTCAATTTAACCTGATTAAAGTAACCTTTAAATTCATTATTAAAAACTTATGTAGGTTGACAGGTTTGAAAACGATTATGCTTATACAAATTATTTGCAGTGGAAGACTATGTTAATTATTAGATTTTAATACAGTGCATAAAAATTCAAGTATTTTCTCACGAATGTTGTGTTTGTTATTAGAAGATACAATTTCTTGATTTAGATTGTTTATTGGAAAAATTCAGATGTTAGAATGAGCAAATTATGTGCTCATATTTTACACAAGAGAATTTTTATTTCTTTTATTATGAAAAATGGAGAGGAGAATTTATTTCTTTAATTTTTACCCATACGAGAAAGACAATTAGTTTAGCAAGTCATATATCATTTTTATTGAAATTTATTGAATATCCTTTTTTGAAAAATGCTGTTATAAAGATTTTAATTTTATTTGAGAATAATATTCGTATATTTCTATTTGAAATTGAATCTTTTAATGTCATTAAGGATTCAACAAGCACTGATGTCTAAAACTTTCAGTTCAAAACGTAAATCTAATTCTCAGTCAAATTCGAGCCGCTATTGCACTGGTGCTCTAAATGTAACGGGATTAAAAGTTCGTCCGCGTTGATCCATCAAACAGGACAACGCTTGCATTCGTAATAGACAGTTCTCCATCTTAAATTAAAAACATAATGGGATATTGCGTCAGCTTTTGCCCTGGTTACGTAGAATGCATTAAAAACGTCAATGCATATTTTAATTGCATTTTGAAAATATTATATTGAAAATACTACCTTTAAAATATTATAGATACTCATGAAATTATTAAAACATGCTATAACAATAATACAAGCTACTATTGATTTCAACTGAACATTGAGTACGATTTATTTAAATTTTAGTACAGATGTGATCATGTAATACATAAGAATAATTTTATTATTATTTGCAGTAAGTTTATAATTATTTACAATATACATATATCCTATACTATGAACAAACCTAACAGTTCGTGACCATAGAATAAAAAATTAAATAATAAATAATAAAATAAAAGGGATAAAAAGTTTAATAATTGAGTGTAACATTTTGTACAATGACTTTCTATTGTTCCAAGAAACACATTTGCTAATGGTAAAGAATAGTAAAGAAGATAAGATTAACTAAGAATAATTTAAAGATACAATGGATGCAAACGCCTGATATATGAATAAGACAACATTATCGAATCGAATGTAATAATAAAAAGGGATAAATCGGAAACTGTGGTACTTGACCAACTCGGCTACCGCCGCGCACATTATAGTAAGCTTTTATGAAACGCAAAAATGCAAAGTTATGGTTTTGGTCGTAAAATAAGATTACCTTCCGCGCTATTGTCTCATATTGTCTCAACAGTACTGGGTAAAGGCACGAGAGAAATGACTTCTAACTCTATTTAAAATATTCTAACGTATATAATTTAAATAAAGTAATATTTCGAATAAGAATTAAAATTTTGGGAAATGAAATGAAATATTTTTATTTTATTTTTCAAGCGCGCACATGAAATTTTTCTTACTTTATAATATTTTTCGTTTATATTGCTCATTTTACATTTTTAAATTCTCTGCTTAATTAGGCCATTTCTTACAACAATATTTACGTTATCTAATAATATGAATATTCCTTTGTTGATCTTTATATTTTTGGATATCTGATTCTACACATGAAATGTCAAATACTATAATGTTACTAATTTATTGTATGCAATTCAATCAATATTTTTTAAAAATAGCGATTTATTTATTAAAAATAAGAAGACTGGATTTATATATTTTTTAAATAGTTACGCTTAGAGATACATTTGTTTAGAAATTACAATTCTTATAAAATAAGCGATTCGTATGGATGCATTTTATTTCTGTCTTAATTAATTATCAATTTAACTCTATTTTGTATTATCCATTTATCGTTCATCAAATTACTTTCATTTGCGTAATTCGTATGTAATTTTCTTTTATTTATTTGATATAACATGATATTAATTTTTTGCCAACAAAAATTTCATTACATATCGATGATATTACGCATACAAAGTGTCATTTCGCGATGAGAATATAATACGAAAAGTCGGAGAGAGTTTGTATACTTTTAATAAAAAAAATAAATAAATAGATAAGTAATGTTACTTTTTTATGGCAACTTCTAGTATAAACAAATAATACTTACGTCTAGTTTTATTCATCGACCTATTGACCATAGTTGTGTATGATCTTTTCCCATTTTCTGATTAACTTTTAAATACCATTGACAAAAGTGGCTTTCGATTAAAAAATTTTTAAGAAACGACATCACTTATAGGCTGACCTGATATTTAGACTGAGAAAATTATTTCCTCGATATAATAGACGAGACTTTTGATATTACGAGTCTATTTCACGTCTATCTAATTGCGTTCGTCCAAAAAGGTTTCAAATGCGCGCAGAAGGAAAGTAGAAGATTTTCAATTGTTCATCAACGCGTCCGAATTGGGGCCAGCTATTCATATTACCGTAACGTTGTCATACCGGGTGCATCTCGACAGTGGCGGGTTAGTATTGGACACACTATTGCTACATGGGGCAATAATAAATCGTCGATTTAGCAATGTTGTTTCAGCAATCAGTGAGAGAGCGCGCTATGTGTTGGACGGATTTCGTGTTGTATATTGATACGAAACGAAGGAAAAAAATCTGTCGAGCGATCTGCAGGATCGTACAAAATCTGGCGTTTTATCTAACATCGGAATCAAATCGTTGAATGGAACCGAACACGCCGCGGTATTCCCACGTTCGCGTCAGACACAAGTAAAATCTGCATGTCAATAAAAATTTAATATAATTAACTACTGACGATAGGAATTTCTCTTTCCTCTTATCTTATAAGTGGATATATTTATTGTTACTAAATATAATTATAAATAATTAGTACATTTCAATATTAAGCTGTGAATTTTAATATCAGCTTCTGAAAGGAAAGCGAACGAAACAATCACGAATAGACTAGATTTCATGCATTTTACTAAATCTTTTTTAAAAAATTGTTGACATTTTATGAGATTATTAGTTTACTTTAATTGTAACAAAAAGATAAAAGTATAAAACCTTTTAGTAAAGCATATCAGTTTAACTGAATTCTAGTTTGTGAAAATTAACTTATAACAATTTATATTTGTATAAAAATCTCATGTTTAATCACGAAGCAACAGTATTCTTTGAAACAATTTATCATGTCAATCTTTATTAATTTCAACCCTTAACTTACGTGAAAGAGAAATGTGACATTCTTCGGTGACGACCACGTTGCATCCTTTAAAATCAATCAGAAGGATTTTCTAAAAATATCACAAGATTAAAGATGCGGATTTTTGCAGAAATTGTGCAACTTTTGCTTTCTTAGTGTATAATAAATATTCAGATAATGACACTGAACTATTCTGTCATATTTGATAACGATAAATTGAATAATTCATTCTCTTCGGTCTGCGTAGGGGGCAGAAACTGGGTGAAATGTGTAACTCGTATAATTTAAGTGTTAACCATCGATCAGATGACTGCGGAGGGCTATGACCAGGTCATTTGCGAGTTATATATATTTTATGCTAAGTCGTTAGGCCAAGATATCATTGAATCGTATATTTCTTTTATGTTTCTTATTACTGTAAAAGTAAATGTATCTTTTAGAATTTAGTTAGGAACTGTATTTATTTGAATTTTTGGTATAAATACAATATCCAGGGTTGAATTTATATTATATGATAAAAACTGCAGAAATAATGGAAGGATTTGTGTAATTTATAATTGAACTATGAAACCTGTGAACCTATGTCAATAAATAATTACAAAACAATAAAAAAGAATTTTATCATTTGAGATTTCGTTTTCTAAAAAGTCATGCGTGAAATACTTTAACAATTAACTAATTTTGGATGAAATACATGTTACATAATTGACAAGAGTTAATATTTTTCAAATAATATTATCTTTTCATTTGAAACTTTATTTTATGGAATATACTAGTCATATATAATAACTTCCTGTCGATTGCACCCATATTTAATAGTATACTTAATAAGCATTCCATCTAAATGTTCTTATAAAAAGAAATTTTACATAACAAAATATTATTTTATATTTTCAATTTATTTTTTTATATAGAATTATCTCTTTTCTTAGTCTTTTTATCACTTATTGAACACGCCGTATCAAATATTAAATTCGGATACATCATTCTTCTGTAAGATGTTACGAAATTGTAATTAATGAAATGTAAACGTTCAATTTTTATCACTTTTCGAGTAGTTCATTATTTTTTTGTATAATATTACTATTGAACAGTAAACATGTAACGTTCAGAATATATAACAGACCTAGTCACAACTAGATAAGGGTTGATAGAAGTTTGCATTGATTTTATTTGTCCAGATCTTACAAAAAGTGTCAACGTTGCTGTTCTAAGAAAAGCATGTTGTAATGCCAATTCCTTGCTAATTAACTGCAGGTATTTTCTTATTTCTTCTTCTGTAAGCTCGATGTTTCCCTGTGTTATGGCTTCCGCAGAACTTGTTCAGCGAGGTTTCTCTTGAAAGGAAAATGAGTCTCTTTTCAAATGGAATTGTTTGCCCATTCTTCTCTGGTATTGTACAGATAGGAAAAGTCCCTATACACGGCATTCATGCACTAACAATTGCACATTAAAAACTGGTCAACGCAAAATTATTTATTTTCACACATTGCAGATTAGATATTTTGTTGCTAGTCATGTTCAGTGACTATCCATTCTTTTATAAGTAAATATTTATATAAAATATAAGTGTTAAATATTTAATTTTTTAAATTAAATTACAAACATATTATAAATAGATATTATTTAGAAAATCGTATGTGTTATAATTACACACAAAATGCTAAATATCGTATCATTCGTCTCCAATGTGTTAAATAATCAAACTATTGACTTATCCCACATAAAATGTTCAATGTTAAGTCGTTAAAATTGAAAAATAGCAACGTAGTGGAACGTAAAAATTATTTTATCATTTGAAACCCATTTACTTAGTAAAGCACGAACTAAAATTCGAGATTTATCACGGTGATTATTCTTTATAATTCCTAGCATTGATTTTACATTTCAATCAAAATTTGATTTCCTTAAGGTATATTATTATAAAAATGAATTTTCAATTGTGGTAGAAGAATTGCTTTAATAATATAGCAGACGAAATGTAAAAGAATATCTGGATGATGAATGGAACATTCAGAACTTCTATCTATGCTGAAGATGAGATATTGTGCGATTACAGTGATTCAAACCCACGCAAAAGATGTATTAATGCAGTTGCAGTACTTCGATGTAATAAATTCACGGTAAGAAAGCGACTTCATTTGCCCAGTCAGCGATCATTAAAGATTAAATAAGTACGAGACGTATCATGTAATACAGACTACATACATACTATAAATTCCAATGAACATTTTATTTTATGATGAAAATATAATATGAAAAGTCGCAGAGAGTTGGTATGCTCTTAATAAATAAATAAATAAATAAATAAATAAATAGATCATTCCATAAGTAATGTCACTTTTTTTTGCTAAGCTCTAGTATAAAAAACTAATACTTACGTCTATTTTTATTCATCGACCTATTGACATCGTTGTGTATGACCTTTTCCATTTTCTGGTTAACTTTTAAATACCATTGACAAAAGTGGCTTTCGATTAAAAAATTCTTAAGAAACGACGTTATTTGTACTTAACAATACAATGATTGATACAAAAATTGTTAATTACTAGATTTTAGTAAGAAATTCTGTTTGCTATGAAAAGTAAATTTGGTTCATATTTTTACTACGCATAGAATTATTTATTATTTAGGTATTCAATGAAATGTTGTATTATGTATTAAACGAATATCATTAATAAATTTTGAATTTTATAAGTTTATAATTCATAAAAATTTGAAATGCTGTTACGGAAATTTGTAATTTCAAACTTTGGAAGTTGTGGATTGTAAAATAATCTAAATAAATCTGGGCTTAATCTTTTTATTGTCAATCGATCCTTTTGGAAACAAGTGAAACTGCTACGTTATCTGAAAGTTTTCTTGCCAAAATCGGTAAAATGTGAATATTATTAGTCGCATTAATATGTATTAGAAGAAATTCAATTACTTAAACATCAGTTTGTATTATATAAACGACTAAGCAATGGAGAGGATAATTTGTGCACTCTTATTATTCGAGTCAAGTTATTTATATTTAATATTTATTCTGCTATCTCGTTTCCATAATTTTGGGCTATGAAAATGAACACGAAAATCCGCAGTTTAATCTGTTAACTGTGGAATTTAGTAGCAAAAATATCTTGTTTTGCACGGGATAAAAACAAGAAATGTCTACTTATCGAACGCAGAGTGAATGTACGTAGGGTACATTTACATAAAAATACAAAGCAAAACAAAGAAGAATTGCATGTTTATCTGAAAAAATAAATAATTCATCGTTGAAAGAATTACCTTAAGAAGACGCGTATACTCGTCAAACCCAATTAACTGGTCAAATGACTCACCCTGTAAACTAAAATTTAGAAACAGGCAGGCGGTAAGATCACGACTAATGTGGCTGCAGCGCATCCAGAGAACACATTTCGTTCCCATCCGTTGGGATATACGGAGCAAGATGACGAGGATCGATGATTTCTAGGCCGAGGACATGATCTACCTACGTACGCGGAGCCATTCGCGAAAATGACGTTATCGTTGATCGAACAACAGATTCAGCTCGAAGGAGTATAGTGTAATCGAGCAAAACGACCGATTACTGCTCGCTGCTAGGTTTCACCCTCTTACTCGATTCGCCGACGTGATGAACTACGCTGGCTGATTGCATCGCGGAGGAAATTTATTCGGACGGTTAAACGGTGCAAATTGGAAGAGTGATGCATTGACTGCTCTAATAGTTGAATTTATCGAGGCGCTTAGCTGCAAAAAATAATTTAATTCATGTGTTTATACGTTAATTAGGTATCTTGTACTGCGATAAGAGCGGAAACCCAAACAAAAAGCTATTACACGTAATGGATTATTGCATTTCGAAGAGTGATGCATTGACTGGTCTCGTAGACGAATCCACTGCAATACTAATTTTAAGATAATTATCTAGCTCAATGAATCGGTTGAGTCAAAAAAATAGAAACTGAATATTTCTTAGTATGAAATGTTATGAAACGCTATAGATGAAATTTTAACGTAGTACAATCATTTCAATTGTAAATCTTGAAATGATGTAGATTAATATCTTTTTAATTATAACATTTTAATTAATACTTAATTATTTTTTACTCTTAATATCGTTCATTTAGTTCTTTATATGTACATGTGTCTAAGGCACCTGTCATGTAAATAAAAAATTAATTATTCACACTACTATTAATACTTTCATTCTCAATTTTTTGATATAATGATACTTTATTAAACAATTTCTAGTGAACATAACCTACAACTATAAATTACAACAGCTATTACATAACAATTATTATTAGAATAAACAAATAACAAGAAGGCGTAAACGAATCATACAAAACAAGGTCCTAATTCGGCGTAATTAAAAAGAAGACCTCACCTCTTTGATTGTCAAAAGCGATATCATATTTTCATGAACATTTCATTTATTTTTGTTAAAACCATTCATCATTTCATTGGTATTCCTACTAATAAGGCATATTCAATATATTATTAAAATTCTGCAAAGTTTTGATTCATTTTAACTAAAAATTCATCGAATTACAAATATTTTGTCTACCACGATTTTCGCTGATTAGTCCGACATTTTTCGTAAACATATGAAAACTTCCCTAGCATTCAAAGGGTTAAAAAAAAGTACAATCATAACCGACGCGGCAGTCGATTCTATTTTAGGAAAGATATTTGCGGGAGCCGCGAGACAGAAGGGTGGAAAAATCCGGCGCGGTGGTTGCGACACGCGAACATCGGCCGAAGAGTTGAAGGAAATTGGCCGTAGGCGCATCCTGCTCGTAATAATAATCCCTTTAATCAATTAGCTCGACGGGAAAATGTGGCAATCGAGGAGGACGCGGCGATGCGCCGCGGAATACGCTCTCGAGCACGGATATTAATTATCTGGGGCAAAGATGCGCACAATGCCCCGCGTCTGGCTCGGCTCCGATTGGTCTGACATGACTTTCGCTTTTTCCTACCCCACGCTGATCTATCCTCCTTTCGATCTCCCTTCTTCCATGATCATCTTGGCGGCGCGCGATGGAAATTGCGACGCGACGCGCCGAAAACGAGAACACCGTCTCGACCACTTACCTTTTTCCTGGAACGCGTGTCCTCTTCTGTTCTTCGACAATAGACATAGGAAATACGCGGGTCGCTGCAAACGTTTCGGGATCAGAAAAGTCAGGAACAAGTTTGAACTAACTTTTTTTAAAGGTATTATTATTTTCCAAAATATTCTTCTTTGGTGTTAATACATTCACCATTGTGTTGTGTCAGCACTTTTTAACCTTAACAATGTGAAAGGATCGTGGAACTTGATTTTATTTGAAGCTAATTTTATATTAGAATTTTTTTAAATTATAATACCTTGTAATATTAGGTAGTTGGATTTCAAATTTTAATTATTTAATAGTGGGTCAATAATTATTGTACGATTTGTAAAAATTAATTACATTATTTATTAATGGTGAATTGGGATCAGGAAATGAATATATATTTCAATGAGCAAGTGAAGCTTATATTATGAAATAACATAAATAATCAAATGAAAGCAAGTTTTTGCAACAAGTTAGGAAATTGAAAATAATCTAAAGTTACAATTTTTATAAGGATTATATATTATATTAATCATATTAAATGCTCGGTAGTTTTAGTGTCAATACATGCAAGGCATTCGATAAAATCCTGAAAGTTATAATTGAAAAAGTAAATTGAATTGAGCGTTTTATTTTTTAATATATATTTCGTTTAAATTATATACTAATACCTGATGAAATAAATCTCAAGAAATTTACGCACTCATCAGTTGATTACAAATATGGTCTTCTACTTGCGATTAACCCTTTTTCCTATAACATCGAGTCAGACTGGAGATGAAAACTTTCGACCGTATTCGACAAATGCAAATTTAGTAATATAGTAAAATAATAATAAAATAATTATTATTTATCTATTTTTGATAAATGAAATATCACCTGTCTATTATTGATCTTTAACCTTTAAAGTAAACGTAGACACAGAAAAAGCATAAAATTCTTTTCTTTTTTTACTAAATTATTAACGACAAAGTCATTTTATCAAGCATAGTTGTGAAAAAGTTCATAGGACAACAGGTTATTTATAATTTTCCAGAAACTTTTTGAGTGTCTTTTGTATATTAAAAATCTGTTTAACGCTACCTTAAAGAACATTGATTCGAAATAATATGGTTTTTTCGAATACTAGTTGAGCTGTAAATATTCCACGACTCAAATTGGTTACTAAATTAGTATACAAATAACATAACATTAATTAAAATTAAAGTAAAGCTTCATTATTTTTGGTCACATTTTATCTTACTCCTGTTTACTGTGTTAAGACAATCTCATTTAACGCTATTTTGTTGAACCCTTCGTTTTCTGGAAGCATGAGCGTTAATCGAGGTATTACCGTATAATAATCCTAGGTTTTTATTACATTATACAACAAACTGTAATTGTAGGCTTTTATTACATCAGGGAAAGATTAAAATTATACCTAGTATGGAAAATATTTTTATTACATCGTGGAAGAAATGGTAATTATACTCTTTTATTAGACTAGGGAAAAAGATAACAGTTACAGGTTTTTAATACATTATAGAGAAATGATAATTATGCGTTTCTGTTACGTTATGGAAATAGTAATAGTTATAAGTTTTATTGCGTTGCGGACATAATAATAATCACAGGTTTTTATTGGGTTCTGAATTGCAGGAACGGAAGTGCTATATTTATAGATGCGAAAATATGTGACTGTAATTACTGATATTGAGGTTACTAGCGAAATAGTCTTCACCAATGAAAATTTTATATGTTGATGGTGAAAATGTTCTAAAGCAGCATTCAGTTTTTGGATAATATGTATCAAAAATTTAATAAAACGTTTTAAATTTAGTTGAAAGTAGAAACTGAAGATAAAATTGTACGAAAGTATAAATTGACGATGAAGCGTAATGGTTCGATGAAAGTTTAATATCTTTTTATTATAATGATACAATCTTACGAAGTAATCAAGTAATAAATTCGAGTTTACATGTAAAGCGAATCTCCCACGCCTGAAAGCGTGCGATAAGTGTTAATTTGACTCCTTTAGTCTACAAAATTTTACGACTATGCATAAAACCAAATTGCTTGTTATGTTAAACCATTGAATTTATCTCGATCAACGCTATTATATTTCGATTATAAAATAGGTGGCTCATTTAGAAAAAATTGAGTACATTTTGATAACTCGTTCACTAATTTATTTTCAACAGTATTGCTTACAGTAGAATACATTCTTCCTTTTTATGTCAAATAAGTCTAGTAAGAATGTATTTTTCATATCTTTTTCAAATCCTTATAAGATATTCAATTACGTTCAGATAAGACAGCTACTTCATGTAAAAACTTTAAGTAAATGTAATGAGCATCTAACAACGTTAGAGATTCAATTTCAACTAAGTGAGACCTGGGGCAAAGTAATTAGCGTCCGAAGAGTGAAGAGATGCTTAATAAAAGCCAATCTTTAGATAGACTTGTCATTACGAATATAAAAGAAATTCAATATGTCATTATAGTGAAAAGACGGGTTTCATGCTTTTTCAGGAAAAAGATTATGGAATGTTTCTTAAGAAGACTTCAATCTAATGGTAAAAATATATAATCTATAGTCCATTAAGGAATATATTCATTACCTTAAAGTATTCATTAATTCGTTATCTAGAAATACGAACATGAGACTACTGTTATACTTATTATTAACATATTTCTCTTTGAAATAAATAGGGTTTTCGCTAAAAAATAAGTTAGATATTTAGAATGCTTAAATTAGAAGATGTATTTTGTATATGACATGTTTCAAAAAATTAGAAAGAAGAATATACTTTTACCCATAGCTGTGTTTTGAAAATAAGTGATATGTGATTACTATTTTTTAGAAAGAGAAAATATTTTTCAACTTTCTAGGTAATAATTTTACTTTTATTTCAAATTTATTATTATTACTGGATGTTTGATGTGGTTTAATTAAGTTTGATCTAGTTTCCTCATTGTTTGAATAAAATCTATTTGTACACTTTTGGTGTTATAATCTACATATATATTGATACCGATTACAACTTCTGTGATTCATGTGTTATAAAGGTTGCATGAATCACCTGCATGTGAAAGTTAACCAGAAAAAATAGCTATAATTAACAAACGATGTTATACAATAATAATTATTATATTCTAGAACGACACGTAGAAGTTTTCTCAGCACATTTAAGCCAGGTTGCATAAAGCCACCCATTTATTATCAGATATTTCATTAATTTAATGTTTCAGAATTTTTACAAAATTTCTTTATATTTCTCACCATAAACACGTAATCATATATTTTTTATGACAGAATAAAACATTTATTTCAGTAAACATGCGTTGTTTTATGTTTGAAAATAAACAGAAATTTTGATTAGTCGTAAAATGTAAATATATATAGTAGCTATATAATAACCAAGTAATTGAGAATAATAAAAAGATTACAAAAATTATTAAGTTTATAAACGTAACATAGAAATTATTTCTTACACATCGTATGTACTTCATAAAAATACCTCTTTTTTAATAAGCGTGTTTATCTGATTAAAGTTTGGAATTTTAATTGCGCATTCGGTATTAGTTCTTAATCGAGAAAATGTTAACTTCGTTTTTATAAACAGATAGCGATGTCTGTAGCAATCTGTATTACATCATGCATTACAGCTAAGGAATAAAACTCTGATATCGTAACAGGGTTGATGTGGAAGCAATCACAATGCATCGTTGGAAAGTGAAAATTAGTTCACCGAGTAATTTACGTTTTGCCTCTTTGTTATCTTTTTAAGCGAGTATTTCTTCTCGATGAAATCGCGTTCCGTAATGCATACAATACTTTAAGATAAGTTTCCGTAAAGTCGTTTCAAAATTTGAGATTAAAATCATATAATATTTTCTAGTTGAAAGATTTATCTATAGCTTATTATACCATTCGTAAATAGAATTTTGGAAGAAATGTCACTTGTTTATATTTTATTTGAGATTTGAATAATCATATTTTTGAAAGAAAAATGAAATAAAATGTTGCATTTTAACTTATGCTTACATATATTATTAGAAATTATAAGAACATATTAAATTAAAGAAATAATTTGTTTTACTTTTGTTTGTAATGCCATTTGTTATCAAATTCCCGTTACAAACACAAGGGATACAAAATTAATATATTCGTTTGAATTTAATATTCATTTAGTTAATATTATATTGAATATTCAGAAATTTAGTCATCAGTATCTTTTATGAAATATTAAAAAATGTTTTAAAAAAATTAAGAAAATAGTTCACGTGCTGTTGACTTAATAAGGATTTTTACTACTAAAGTAAGTTTTCCTTTTTTGGTTATGCAAAATAGCTATCAGAAATGAATATTCTTATAATAACCTACTTACAAGTGTATCACGAATTATATAAATTGTTTTATGGTAGATTCAATAAGGTAGAATTACATCTCTCTCGTTTAAATTCTTGTGAAATAAGTGCAGAAAAGTTAATGCAAGGCCTTAAAAGCGCTGTTTTAATATAATGTTTAACTAGATTTACAATGACAGAATACAGGTTGAATAATTAGCTGTGATAATTTCCAAGGTGATACTTTTACTGCGCTGTCCGTCACGTTATTTAACCTTTTCGTTCAACAACTCTGAAATTATAGTTCTCCTGAAGAGACGGTCATATTAACAAAGAAAAAAACTGTTCTTTATAATTAACAGACGAATAAGGAGAGCTAGAGTCTCCTTACATCGAATTGCAGTACGAAGATTAAAGTTTTGAATTAAATTCTATAGCCCACTTAAAATAATTGTATTATTACACCATTACATCTTGATCTAAGCAGACATTTATTTTTCTTCACTGCAACTGGGAATGGCAACATTACTTCATTATTTAAAGTGCAGTTAACATCGATAACAATTTTGTTTATACGTTATCGATTTGTTTACTATGGCTTTATTTTATTCAATTTTATATTATTCTTTTATTTCTAATTAGACTGCGAATCTCTGTGCAAGCCCAAATTTTTAAGAATATAATTATGAAAGTAGAATTACGATAGAACTTGGTTTTTCCTGATAACCGTTACAAAAGTGACGACACTTCAGATACTTTATACATTTTTTCGTGTCGAGTACATTCTGTGCAATTTTACACTTCCAAATTTCCCCTGAATGCATAAAAATCCGCAGTGTACTTATAATATTAAAAGTAGTAGGTATGTCTACTATATTTATTTTTCTGTATAACACGTCACCAAGAAAATTCAATTAATTCGTTTGAATTCATCCGAATTAATTAAATTAATCTAAATGTTATAGAAAACACTTCGGCTGCCACATCGGCCGAATTCCAGTAACACCAAGTTTTACATACTTAAAGTTCACATGGAGTATTAATTTCTAAACGTTAATCAGCTTTCGAGTGATAGTGAACTATAACAGGATATTATATCACATTACATTAGAATTCGTTTCGCCATTCCCATTGTCCAAATTACAACACGGTGATACGTGCCCGCGGGCATTGTTACCGATGCACTGGTTGCGCTCCTAGGGACGCGTGCAACATGGAAAATGCGATCGATGGGACGCGGATGCGGTATGTTTCAGGTGGACATTTAATTACGAGGTTGCCGTCTGTCGATGACATCGTTACGGTGACGTAAGCTCCGTTCAAAAGAGCGAAGGGACCAGTGGGTGGAATGGAGTTGGGGTTAGAGGGAAGAATCTCGGTGCATGCTGAGTCCTTTCGAGTTACGCTGGATGGAAAGGACATCGTATATTTATAATTTCACGGTTTAACGATCGGTTGAAGCGTTTGCCTGTTCTAAATATTTTAAGCTGAATGTAGGTTGGCGTTTGTTATGTTCAGATTCAGGGGTTATTTTTAATCAGAGTTCAGTGCAATTAGAATTATTTGAAATAAATAATTGTTTCCGATGGTCAGCTGAATGAATATTTGATAATGGAATGTTTTACTTGGACAATAATTATTATTTTTAGCAAATTATTGTGTATGTAGATTTTTTAAAATAATTTATTTGAATAGTAATGCAAATAGATTTGATTAAGCATATAATGATTCAAAGTACATTCTTCCTTCAATTTAAAAGTTGATATTGGGTTATTTGCATATAAATTTCTTTATAATAGTGTGGAGAATGTCCTGAAATATGTTTCAAACAACAGATTCGTAATGAATATATATGTTTCTTTGTTGATTTAGTAACAAACATTCTGTTCCAGTGCTTCTTGAAGATGATTTGTCGTTTGAATGAAAATGTTTAACAATAAAAGTCATGATTTCCTTGGTAGTTTAAATAATTTAATGTCACTTGTTTTTAAAATGATAACGTATAATACAGACTCTAATGTAAATATACATTTACATAAATGATTTTATAAGATCCGAATTGAAATGGAAAGCTACTTCTTATAGTGAAAATAAAATAAAAATATCATTGATAGTTGTTAATGTGAATGTTTTCTTACATTTTGTAAATATGCAAACGACAGAAGTGCATTAAAATCTGCAATAAATCTGTTAAAGAAAGTTTTATTTTTTCACCGTCGTTCGTGTTCACAGAAAGTAGAAACGGTTAGTAATAGACAGACGTGTTTGTCAGGCTGTATTTAATAGTAAGTGTACTCAGCAAACATTCAAATTTAATATTTTTCAAAGTAAAATCTTATCTAATAAAATATTTTTCCTTTCTCATATATTTATGTGTTATTATAGTATATTGCATTAAAATACTGTTATTTTTCCACATAGATAGTAATAATGAAATTGGGAATTTTTACAGAAAAGACATTGCGATATTACCAGATATAAAATAATACGACACGAATGTCAGATTATTTTTAAATTTAACAGTAGAATGCAACCATATACAACCACTGTGGTCCACGTTATAATCGAATAAACGATAAAATATTCCAAATAAAAATATAAGTTTGGCCACACAAAAGGTTGCAAATTTTGCAGAACACAATGAAACGTTTTACATAAACCAGAATACTATAATTTACAGGTTTTCGCATTGCAGTAGCTTTTGTAAAGGGAATTTTTATTCAATATCCTAAAAATTGATTGAAAAGAAAAAATGATTCTATTATTCGTCGAAGAAATGAATAAATGTTTATAATTAAATAGGCATCTACTATGCTATTCACAAACGAATGACATGATGACCAATCTATTAAACATCATAATATTTTGTTAACCCCTTTTTCTATAATATTGTGTCAGACTCGAGGCGAAAATTTTCAACCGAATTCGACAAATCTAACTGTTATTTATCTATTCTCAACATAAATTAATTATTATCTGCTTATTATTAACTTTTAACTTTGTACTAAATTATTAACACGCGACTGCAACAATGGTCATCGATGACCAGAGCTTCCAAATTGCTTGAGAACAATTACAATAAAAATATTGAGTACTAAAGTAAAAACATTTAACAACATATATAACAAAATAGTAGTGTAATATAACTCATAATACCAAACCATTAATAATTACATGTATTGTAATACTGTTTGTCTTTATTGTGAAAGAATAAGCATTACTATACAAAATGCACGGAAGTCTCGAAGTTAACGTTAGATTGACTGCCATGAGAATTTTGAGCATTTTGTATAGTAATACTTATTCTGTCATAATAAACACAAATAGTATTAGAAGTAATTATTAATGATTTGGTATGGCAGTTATACTACACTACTATTTAGCTATTACGTTATTAAATATTATTCTTTTAATACTCAATGTTTTTGCTATGATTGTTTTCAAGGAATTTTGAAGCTCCGATGTGTATTTTTGTATTATTAAAGAAATAATAAATTATTCTTAAAATTAAATAAAGTTATTACAACAAAAACTATTCGAAACAACAATGTCGATCAACCAGTTAACAACTAAAAATATCAGTGGCAGTCATTCCGTCAACGATAAAGTAATGTTATCAAGCACAGTTGTGAAAGAGGTCATAGGGTTAAGGGGTTAAATAAAATGTGGCATACAAAAGTTTCAGCCCACAATTGTGCACCCGCTTCGTCGTGTACTATTTCGACCGTCGGTCGAGCTAAATCACGCCGAAGGTTTTGATGCTGGACAACCATTGTGAACGACCTTTTTGATTAACTGCCGCCGATTGTAAATTGTTGTCGGCTTCTCGCTGCTGTATGGGATTGCGAAAAGAGTTGCGGAGACGCTTGCATCAGGAAAATCACGAACTTTCTCGCTACTCGATACTTTAAGGTGTCTGAGACCCGTGGGAACTCGACGACATCCTGACTACCGTTTATGAACGCCTGTAGTGTTGACGAGTTGAACAAGTCAACGAATTTTACTAGAATGCCTGCCGTCTGAGCTGCGAGGGAAATGCATTTGTTCCATATTTTTCTTCTAACTTTGTAATACAGGATTTATTCGTTGTTTTTTCATGTATTTGTTATGGTGTATTTTACTTATTCTTTTAATTTCAAAGTTACTACACTGATCAACTGTAGTGGACATCAGATATAATTTAATAAAATGAAATGTAAGTATTCGAACGATATTATTGAAAAGATTTTCGTACATGTGTTAAGTAATTAATAATTAATAATGGAATTACATTACATTACAGTATAAGCAATTAATTAATTATATTGTATAACACTTGTTGTATAGAGCTGTTATAATTTGCAATCGTGTGGAACATTTTGTAATTAGAATGTATCGTATGCGAAATTTAACAACGCCGGTATACAAAGAAATTAATAACCTGAGCATGGTGCCTTTGCCGTGTATAAACGTGTGCTAGTGGATTAAAGCGCGAAAAGCTAAATGTATCAGTCTACGGAGACGCAACGTCATCTGTACTATGGAAATTTCCTTTCTCCTTTGATCTCATTATCTTCCTATCACCGCTAATATATTCTGATCCCGTTTGTCTGCACACTCGTCCATTAAAAGTAATGAATATTTGTGTAAAATCTGGTTCGGTATAATTATTATATAAAAGAATCTTTAATGTAAAGTTATCACAGGTACATGTGAAATATAATTTTATATAATTATTTATTCTGTTTTGTTCTTTCTTCGTCATTTTCGTGAATCAGTGCTCATTTGTGTGCAATATAGGTTTTGACGTTTATATTTTTGATTTTGTCAAATTGTCGAGTCACACCTGTTATTAATTAAATTTCTCCTTCGTACATTTTGCAATATTCAATCCGAATCCTATTAATATAGAAAACGTAAAAACACCCGCTTTAGAAAAATAGGTTTATACATGGTTTAATAATCAGAATATAATATGAATATCGTGTCTTCAATATTATTTATGAAATCATTACCAGTAAATTATCCATGGATGCTTCATAAATTTGTTATAGTAAACTAACAAATCGATTGAATATTAGTTATCGTTCACAGCTTTGTCATTCTAATCAATTTAGTATTCAATTTCAACGCAACACATTATTTTTACATTTAATTACCTGTTCACATAGGTGCCGTTTATAAATACGCAATTATACTTTTATTAAAAATAGAATCTAAATAAACTTCGGTATTTATAGTGTATTTACGTACCGAGTAATACGAATATTTTTAAACGATATACACCATAAATGAGAAGTAACATAAAACATTGTAAAATAATTGAACACGCGAATTAACGTGTCCCCTATTCACACTGTCGTCACTCTATGCACAGCCCAGAATATTCAATTCGTTTCTCTATCATGTCATATGTCGAAAATCCTCGTTAACAACGGAGAACTAAGAAATTTCTCTAAAACAGCTCGAAAACGTAAATAATTCAACTCTTTCACTGAAACATCAGTCAAGCGAACGTTCCTCAAATGTTACTTTCTTTCGAGGCGGTGAACATCTGTGTAGAGTTCGCCGTGAACGCGAATCAGGAAGTAAATAGAATTCAGTGAACGAACCGATACTGGGAAGATCACTTCTAGTATTCACCGTGGGCACCAACAATAGCGTACAGGAACGAAATTACCGCTGACACAGATTCTGTCGTTCAACCTCCGGGCAAAAAGAGCGGCGTCACGGTCGTACGCGGAGCACGCGCGATTTTTAACGACGTCGATGAACTGGTGACGAACGGTGACGTGAACGCAGGTGCAACGCGGAGTATGTGTCCGCGAATTTCATTAGATTATAGAGTGTCGAATTTGTTGAGTGAACAGTGTTAATTAGGGCAATGGCACCGAACATGGAACATCTGATTTGAAAAGCTTGCCAAAACGAGAGACATGCATTTTTTATCAATGATTCCTGCATTAAAACATGAAGAAATTAATAAACATTCATACACTGATCGATAACAATGGAGAAAGATAAATGCCTTCGAGTTACTGTAAAAAATGTAAATAAAGTCGAATTCAGCGATCTGAAAAAATGGCTCCTAATATGGAACACATTCGTAATAAACAACACTCATTTTTATCATAAGAAATGAATATTTATGAAATTAAAAGGAATAAATAATTGAATTTTCCACTGTCCTCAATTTATATTATGTTAATTTCCTTCTTTTTTTCCTTTTATACGTTGGATGTATGAATAATATATCGAGACCACTACATACTTTGTGAACACAATGCATTGGACATATTTTTTTCCATTATTATCATTTTTGTAATTGCTGGCATAAAATGAACAAAGTCTTTGTAACATTAACAAAGAATGTGCATTCTATTCTAAGAAGAAAATAAATTTGCAGCATATTACTTTTGCATAATGAAAAACAAACATGATTAATAATAAATCATGAAAAAATAAAATTTTTTGGCCCATCTACATATGTTAATAAATTTGACTATTTAAATCATCTTTTAGAAAATTTAACGTACTATCAAACACAATAATGTTTTGCGTTCAATGACAAATTCTTAATTGATGTCCAACTATTAATATAATTGTTTTCTATTATTAATAAAGTATTTCCCGTGGTAATTAACACATCAAGCTATTTATTTTTCGAAATGTTG
The DNA here is from genome assembly GCF_051020985.1 of Nomia melanderi. Classification (NCBI taxonomy): domain Eukaryota; kingdom Metazoa; phylum Arthropoda; class Insecta; order Hymenoptera; family Halictidae; genus Nomia; species Nomia melanderi. The sequence goes on along the minus strand of NC_134999.1, from coordinate 2,856,089 downwards.
TGGTGTTCCATGTTAGACCCCTTTGGCTGTAAAAGTTTCGAGAAAGTATAAGAAAAGTCATAAATGAGTTTGAACTAATGGTTTTACTGTTTTTCAAAATATTGTTCTTCAACATTAATACATTTTCCACTGTGCTGTATCAGCACCTTCTAAACTTAAAAATGTGAAGCTTTACAAAAGTAACAAACACCTGAATGGTAAATGTAGAAATGAATGACTTATTGTGTAAAATAATACAAGTTTCTAAAATTTCGAAAGTACATTAAATTAATTAGAAGTGATAAATGTAAATTGCACCTCTATATTATTAATTTATTAGTTTTAGCGAGCTTAAACAGCGAATGAAAAAGATGAAAGACGTAATTATTGAAAACTAGATGTTCAATTATTATTATGAGTTAAATTCCCTCATTAAATTGTTAGCCACAGTTACAGTACACTGCGATTAAACGTAATCAGCTAATTAATGAGTTTATCTTTCAATCAAACGGTACACAACAATACAGAAAACCAGATAGAAGTAGAACGAAAAAAGAGTTGGCACGACTGTACAAGGAACAGAAGAAGTTTAGAAACCTTCAGATTTTATCTCTCTTTTCCGAGTAATATAAGAAGACAAGAAAGCATGAGAATATTCTTAATTGCGAAACGGACTCATTTGATTGCGCAGTTTTCGCTAATTCTGAGTTCACGCGTAAGGACCATTAGCCTCGCTATGAACATTATGCAGATAGATTGTATCTTTACTTTTTTTTCTAAATGAGCAACTACAATATAATTTTCTTTTAAGATTAATCAGCAATTCCTGGTTATGTTATCTCTTTGCAGCTTGAATGAATAAAACGTGCGTTGATTGCAACAGTTAGAACCATTCAAAAATATGATTTCGACTTCAATATTTAACCTCCATAAAATTAAAGAAATATTATATGATATTTATAACTAAATAAATGTTATATTTTTTTTAAGATTAATTAGCAATTCGTCGTTATATCATATCTTTGCAGCTTGAATTCGTAAAACGTGTGTTGATTATAACACTTAGAACCCTTCAAAAATATGATTTTGACTTTAATATTTAACCGTGAAAAAATGAAAAAATATTATATTACAGAAGGAAGGGAATTTATTGAAATAAACAATATTTTAATGGCCAGACTTTTATAAATTATCGATTTACATGTACAATATATACATTCGAATACGTTCATCTTACTTGCTCATTTCCTAGAACATCCGTCCGTCACCATTCGTCAACTTCAAGCGCATTTGGAATATTCTAGATTGATTTGATGTGTACGTAAAATTAATATTGCAGAAAATCAATAATTTAGAATATTCCGCGCGTCTTAAGTATTTATTTACATTACACACACGAACACTTTTGCGTTCATCTATTCACGCACACTCATTCGTCGAAACATCCATACTAGTAATATTATATTTCTAAATGAATAAGTAAATAAATAAATAAATATTATATTTCTCTATATAGGAAAGGAATGTGAAAGGATCTTTAATTTCCTTTCAGTTGTACAGAAAAGACAACGGCAAAAAGTTTCATCGAGAATATACAAGAATACAGAGGTTACACGAAGAACAAGTAAAGATTTCGCTGGACTCTTGGAAACCTTCGTCCATGTAAACAGCATGCGTTTACCAATTCTAACAATAAACCAGGAATCGGCAAATGCATTTTACTTTCTCTAGTGAAGACATCGATGCTCGAAGATCGGGAGAAAGCATGTGATAATTAGTAGCAAACATCTTTCTATTATTCAACAGTGACACTGGCGTCAAGTTCTCTTATATAAAGTATTCAAATATTTATATAAGACACTGCAAATATTTATCAAAGCTACTACGAATATTCATGGGTGTTAACTGTTTTTACTCGATGAAATTATAAATATCTACTGATTGTTTACTATCTTATCTGTTCACTAAACTTATATTTTAAATCTTCAACTGTAAAGTAATATATTAAGGCTAAAATGAAATTAGATATTTGATAACTTTTATTTAAATGTGATAGTATTTAAACTTCGGAGAGTAAAGGAAACATTTAACTTAAAGCTATTTTAAACTCCATTAAAAGGTTTCGTAATGTTCAAGGATAATCGATTTATTTTCAATTTAACATCCAGTTGATTTTCTCAATTTTTAACTACAATTTTGTGATACAGTAAAATTTATAATTGAGAAATGCACATAATATACATACTAATAAAAAGCAGAAATTTTATGAGTAATTTAATAAAATTTACAATACAGGACATTTGCTTTTGCTAAACTATTTTTTATGGAAAATATTTTTCAAAACTTTCGTTTTGCATGTAAATCATAATTCAGTTATTAATATCGAGCGTCAAATTACTATTAAATTGCAAACTTATTATTAAATTACATGCACTTTGTTTTCTTGAAATATGAAAATAATAGAGGTAGAAAATTTATATGGTACATTGTATGTTATAAACGGATGTACATACTCGAGATAAAACATGTTTAGGAACTCGCTTGATCTACAGAGCACGTTCAAAATTCTGAATAAATAAATTTCTGCATTTCTCAACAAACCGATGTTTGTATAGTTTTATATAGGTACATATATCTATAAGACATCACGTAACTGGGCCGAGCTGTGTACCTAAAATGCTTTGAAAGACAAATTCTATGCATTTTAGTGAACCGGAAATAGAATTCTCAATTTCTATGAAAAAGTACTGACAAACGTTGAATTTTTAGCTTCCTCAACTCATTGTATATTTATATACACTTATGTATATTGAATATAAAATCTTTTTGTTAATATTTTCAAAACATGCTGGAATCTGTAAGACTCTATTTTCAATGAATAATTGAAGATTATTAACAATTATCAAATTTTATTTTGTTGTAAATAATCAATGCTATAAAAAGTGAAATGTCTTATTTATTATTATTTATTACTATAATGTTTTTTTAAGGAAAAATGTCAACTTTGTTTTATTTAAATGCAATCAAATACTTTTGAATGCACTAATACTCCTCATCATTTCCAATAAAAAATTATATGTTTATTTATACTGAAAAACTATTACTTTAGAAAACAATTAATTTTGACAGTTTTTTCAGTACTCAGTGACTATTTTTACCTCGCAAAATGAATATCTACTACTAAGAAGATACTTGTTCAGAATTTTTTCGACATTTAAATGATACTAATTTAAATATTGGCTTGCGACTGTAATTCTCACATCGTTTGTAGTTTGTCATGCATTTTTTACCCCTGTGCAATGTGGTGATGTAACAGAACCTAACCCAGACCCAGTTCAGAAGACTCAAATTTTTATACTTCGTTTTGTATTCATCAAAAATCAACAAAGTGCTTCTTACTGTTTCTTTCTTCACAACTTTTTTCCTAAAGCTTCCTTCAGTCAAATGATAATTATTATATCCTTAAAAGATTAATAAAAATGGTTAAAAATTTTTTTTACATCTTTGTTTGGAATTTCATAAAATTTAGAAATTCTTAAGTAAGTAATATTGCTTGTCGAACACTCAGTTTCTTAACCCTTTGCTCTCTTAAGACGTTTGTCATTCGCCACTTAAATCAACATAGCGAAATTATAAAATGTACACTTAAATAAGGTAAATTAATAAGGTAAATTTTGCACATAGTAACAACACACGAAATATTGAAGTAAAGTAGTCCTACCCTTTAATTTATATAACATTCTTCTTTGTGTTAGTTACAAGGAATATGATCGATGGTTTAACAGTACATTATGAATATTTGTAATGGAAAATATTGCCCAGTGCAAAGGTTAAACTCAGGATCATTGGTTACGTCATTCCAGTACCAAGAGCATACAAACACACCGCTCCTAGTTTTACCTGCAGTTCCACAGCGATGTATTCCCGAATGAACTGGAAATCCCTGGTATCGATTGCGCCGCTCTTCCTGGTGCACTGTACCAACCCCTTCATATGTAAACATTTCTGATTGTCTTTGCCGTCTGTTATAGCAGGAAACTTTGTCTCCACAATTAAAAATGATTTGATTGTGTGTTGGACGAGTTTGACCACTCATTATAAGAGTATTGTCAGCTTATGTTTTTGAAGAAATAAGAAACTAATAATTTACGTGTAGCTTTCTATGAATTTTCTTGTGTATAGACAATATATGGTTTATATTGTAAAATATCCTCTGATTAATTGAATATATATTTGGGAAGTAATATTATACCTATATTCATTTATTATAAAAATCAGTTTATTTATAACTTAAAAAAATATATTAGTGTAATTAATAATTGTAAATATCATTCATGCGATATTTTTAGTTATATTTTAGTTATATATTTGTATGTTTCCAAGATGTACACACATGTATCTCAAGTACTGTTCCTTTTATAATGTATTAGTTGTTTTTATCTTCTAGTTTTTTCAATTTACTTTCAATTTTATTGCTAATGATGTTGTATTCTGATCTTTCAAGAATAATTACGAGTATAAAGCATGTAATGTCGATACAGATACTGATACAGATACAAATATTCACGAATAAACTGTTTGCGAAGTCTCTTTAAAAAGTCTGTTAAATAATGTGCTTTATAAGTAACTTATCGAAAGTGAGACAAACAGGTGAGTATAAATGTGAAACAGCATATCCACTCAAGGCTGGATAAACTTTATATTCATGGTCAAGGGGTTACGCACCCCTAGGAACGACGATAGAATATTTATATTTAAGGGTTTAGTCAGTGCATAAATTCCTATTATATTGCATAATTGTTTAATAATAACTTCAAATTAAAAAAACTAACAATCTGTTTTTATTTACATAGTTTAAATAATAATATCTGAACAGTCCTTAAAAAAATGTTTGAAAATAGTGAAGATTCAACCGTATGTATGAAACTAGTTTTTAATAAAGATGCTTGCAATATCAGATACCGAAAATCTCCATACATTTATCTCACTCGAAAAACCACGATATTCCTTTAAAATCATTTCAGTGGTCGAATTTCTTGCTGGGAACAAATGTGCGTTTTTCGTTTCTGAAAAAAGGCCGATATCAAACGGACCGTATTACAAGCACTGGATATTTGTATCGCAAATAACTGTGCAAAATTCCAGTCAAATCGGCTGAATAATTCCTGAAATATCCTTGATTTCAAAAACAGATTTTACAGGAAAATGTATTTAACACATTTCACCATTTGAAATTCAACAGAACTACCAGCCGTAGATATTTCCAGCTACCGTTTCGTATTTTATGTTACCTAAATTTCTTTGCAAATATATTTAATATCCCATAAACAAAGTACATTACATTTAATGCAATTATGATATGAATTTACGAAGCCATTACCTACATAATCGAAAAACAATACTAAACTTGTCAAATTTCCAACCGCAATTTCTGTTGACATTTTCTTTTTACTTCCTCAAAATTCTCATTTCAATGAATTTCCCACTAACATTTCTACAAAAACCTTAATTAAATATAATTCACATAAATGTATTTTTAAAAAATTAATCTTTTCAGCTTATCCAAATGCATATTATTCTTTAAATATCAATTCTCTCAATCTACACGCATATGCGACAATAATAATAGCAACAATCATAATTTTTATTTAAAAAATGAATAACCCTGTTGACAGTATTTGGCAGATGATGCTAATGATCAACCACGGTCCTACACCGAAATCATCATTTGAGGCCCAGAACCGGCTGGTTAGGTCTGGGTTAGGTCAATTCGAGGGAGGTCGTCGGCTGCATCAGCGTGTTCATGTTCCCTTTCACGCGTAGGCGTGGCGTAAAAGGGTGGAAGGCGTGGCCACTCGCGATCAATAAAACCATCCCCGGTTGACGTCCGTGATGCTCACCCCCGAAAAGCGAGGATCGCTCGACGGTGGTGGTGGTGGTAGTTCTGCGCGGGTGCATGGACTCTGCCAAACCACATCGATCCCTCGAACCTTCCCTTTTCACGCTACGATCTCCTCTTAGAATTACGCAGGAGATTTCATTCGTGGCGGTCACGTGAGCGTCTGGTTCCTCGAACAAGTCACTGGCTTTTTGATCCTATGTCGCTGGTTTATTCTTGCCCCGGTGTCATATACAGGGTGTGCGAACGTGGTACCCGATTGTTGCATGTCTAATGTCTCCTTCTTGCTTGGTTCGATGTTTTTTGTGCAATTCTGTAGGCAACCATAGTGTTAACTCCTTTAGACCTAACTTGTATATAGAATTGTGTTCACTTATTTAGCAACAATGAACCGCCAGTCAATGTATCATCAGACATATCAGTAACGATATTATTTCCAATAAAATAGTGGTAGTAGGCTTGACCGAGGTGAATCGGACCAGTTCAGATTCAACAGCGAGAAACTAATAGTTAAAACTGAGAATGAACATTTATTTCGTGAATTTGTTATTAATACACATTCAGCAAAAAAATCAGTAAAAATCAGTAAAGATTCAATATCAGTAAAAAAATATTAAAAAACTTAAAAACCTTCGTTTTGTAAGCAAAACACTGAGAAGTGAGAAATATTCGATTCGCCTCGGAATTTGTGAAATTCCAACTATCTGTTCTCGACTAGCCACGAATTCGTTACGTTTGCGTGCGTTCGCTTCGATTCTAACACATCCCAGTTGTAAATAACGCTTTGAAGCAATTAAAGGTGTGTTGGAGTAAGTCTAGAGAAGGCGTCTGAAATAATATGGATGGTAAACATGTTCATTTCTATAACGACGTAACAAATATGACCAATATTCTCATTTTTGCCCGATTCGCTCTGCGATTCAATTCGCCTCGGTCTACCTAATACTATTTTTCTAATAGAAATGGGCTCAAAGGTGTTGCAATGATTGTTTGTCACAGTTTTTCTATTTTCTCAGAGGTTGAACTAGTAAAACAGTGTGCATTATAATGTACACTGGGTCTGAAGGGGTTAACTCATTTCGTACTGGCTAATTTCTAGAAAAGCACGACCGACGACGATTTTCAGTGAGATAAACTTACATCACTATATGTGAAAAAACTCAAATGTTTTATCGTTATTCAAAATATTTCAAAGAATCAGTTCTGATGGAATCTAGTGTTTTTTAAATGGTGTGATAATTAGCAATGTTACGTGCGTAGGTGTTTATTTAAAAACGAAATTTCTCGTTCCTAGTACTCAATGTGTTAACACTTTGTTGATCGGTAATTTTTCTCAGATATGTTTCCTATAATTCTTTGATTGCCAGGCCAACGAAATTTGGATAGCAAAATATTTTAGATAAGCTTTAAAATTGATTTCCTAGTGACGTATTGAACGAATTGAATTTTGTTGGATGTACGAGATATACTTAATTCCTTTATTTCTCTTTAAGAAATTTTTAGAAACTTTGTAGTGTAGAGAATTTTTTAATTTTTCAGTGGAAATATATGATTACATCTGAGACTTCCTCCATCTTTTACTTGTGTTACTTAAGGGTTGCCCGTCCTATATCTATAATAACTTTCTATCAAGAAAATAAATTCAATGTTCACTGCAGATACAAGTTTAAATATTTATAAGTAAGATAGTATATACTTTGTATAATGTAAAATGAATAATATTTACATCTATTAAGCATAATTGAAAATCCTTACTATTTAAAAGCTCACATATAGCTAGATAAGTATAAAAATTAATTTTTCAAGGATACGGTTATATGAATGTACTATCGAAATTTTATTGAAAAACTTGTAAAAATAATTGTAGCGACGTATGTATATTAGAATTAATTTTTTTCCTTTTAGAATCAAGATACATTGTGTTATGATTTAATCAGATAGGAAAGTCGATAAAAATCAGCATCATGCTTGTTAGCACACTTTTTAATAGGAAAATAATAAGGCTCGTTTTACCAGTTTAACACACCGTGCATCGCGTCACTTATACATGAGTGGCAGTGGTTTTTTCTTTAGCTACGAAGATCATATGTAGGTACTTACTCTCTAGGCTGTAGAGTAGTTTTTTATCATAGATGTCATTAGATGAAAAGTATTCCTTGCAGTTCTAATTATACAATGGTAAAAGGGCAGAAAAATTGTATTAAAGGGCAAAATTTACTTCATATTAAGAAACTTTAGTTAATAAAAAGTACTAAAAAGTAATATCACAGGAGAAACAGACTGCACATGGGTAACTCCAACAAATTAACTTCATTTTAAAAATATTTTGATATTTCAGTATTAAGACACTTAAATGGTTCTCTACATGAGTAATTTAATAAGATTGTTGTACTTCTTATTCTGTAGAACTAATCACTTTGGTAAACGAGTAGCTCATATGTGTTAGTTTCATATTTGATGAAATAAGGTTACTAAAATATAGGTACCTAAATCTCTGCTCTGAAATTTATATAATTAAACTGAATCCTCAGTTTTCCCTTCCACGAAGAATGTTATCTACATTTCCGACTTTCCCGGCTCATCAACGCTTCTATATGGCAATTATTAATTTACTTTCTCTGAACTTAACGATTAGTTTATATGTGGTATTGAACAGTAAAGTGTACTATAAATTACTGTTTCTGATACCAGGAAGGAATTGTATTTGGATATATTGGGTGTCTAACAAAAAGGGTGACGTGTTAAAGAATGTTGCAAACCAGGTAGTACGACGAAATTTTGTTACTTTTGAATAAAATTCTATTCAGGTAACAGATAATGGTAAAAGAAGTATATAAAATTTGATTTGACTAATGAATAAATAAGTAGTTCAGTAAGAATTATTTAACAATTATCTATTCGTTATTTGTGTTTTCTTATTTTTTGTTAAATCAATTATTAATGCGTGATGAAGTAACTGCATTATTTTACAAAAAAAATACACGTTAAATTAGTGACTCATTGTACATAAATATTTATTAAAGTAAAATTAAAATAAAACTGTTATTTATAGAAATTATTAATAAAATAGTGACGCATTATTTGAAAAATTGGGTAGTGTAATCTGCCACAAACAACTAATAACTACTATCCTGATAAATTAATTATTGATAAATTCGTACAACATTCACCTTAGATAAATGTGCACCAATTAAGTAATTTTTACATGTCACCTTTAATGTCTTTTCTAACGCAAATATCGCTGAATTTTTCAAACTGTTCATACATAACTGATACAAAGACAAATATCGCTTTTGCTTTCTAATACATTATACATTAGCATTATACTGAATGAAATATTTGTACGTCCGACACGCAGCAGACTATAAACAATGCCGGAGTATCTAAACATAGTAATCACTGTGCCGACAGTTTTTTTGTTTTTCTCCATTAGATACTTAACACAATCAGCTGCGTGCAGTGTGAAAAATGTTCGTGTAGCTACCGCCACGGTTTAGAACACATCGGATTTTCAAAAACGTGGCGTGTGGCACGCAAAACTCTCGTGCAACTAATTTAAATGTATTAAATACATTTGTATGTTTTACATACGCCACGAAAAACGTCCTTTTATCTCTAGTTTGATTGATGGTCCTTCCAAAATTTGATTCCTTCAAAAATACAAAGTTTGTGATAGAAAACTCCACCACCTTGAAAAATATTGTAGAAACTAATAATTGTTATATCTCCTTTAAGGATACTGATTGAATTAAATTATACATTAACCCCTTCAAACATACTTTTCCTAGAAAATTATGTGCACTTATCTAATAACAACAGATCGTTATTCAATGCAACACTAGTAATGAAATATGTTGTTAATAAAAAATAGTAGCGTATTACTTTTCTGATAGAAATAGGTTTAGATATAGTTATATATACATTGAAAGTAGTTAGTACAGTGTACATCATAATGTGCATCAGATTTGAAGGTGTTTATCTTATTAAATAATGCTTCTTAAATTAAATATTCATTTTTAATATTGCAGTCCAGGAATGATGACATGATTATTAGTATCCAGTTTCAATTTTCTATAATTTTTTGTTATTTAAGTTTCGTTCAACAAATATCACTTGCACTTTATTTATAAACAAATAATGTTCACAGTATTAATTTATTTCAATTCATTTATTTATTTTAAAGCGTTAATATTGTATTCATAAGTCAACATTTTATCTCTTCGTTTAGTGTGAAAACCTATTTCGGAGACACCGTGTATATTGGTTTAATGAATCATTTAAGTCACGACTTTAAGTTCAGTTCCTACTTTCATTAATAAATCACAGTGCATTTCATACTGCATACTTAGATAGAAAAAGTAGAATTTCGAAACTGATTGGAGGGGTATTTGGGATTTTTCGATTGTACTGTAAGTGAATAATTCAGAATGTAGACTGGTAGGTAAAAAGTTTCATGTACGTTTACTGAGAAGTTAAAATGCTTAGTTTCATTTGCATCTTGACATAGGTATAATCTATAAATTTTGAAATTTTTACGGCATTCATTGTCAACTGCGTATAGGGTATGCCAGATGAATTAATTTCAGTAAAACATTCTGTATGTAAGCAGTTTCTATTATACAAGTTTGTTAATTAATATAATTATAATTATAATCATAAATATTTTATGATTATATAAAAATTGTTCAAATTTTATTACGTTCTATTTATTTTCACAAAAAACATTGGAAGTAATAACATTTGATTCGAATACAATTCTGTAGACCTCTTATCACTGACCTGTTGACCTGTTCAAATTTGTCAATATTCTCCGAATTCGTTAGCAATCCTCGATATAGTATCAAAGTATGTCAACAGTATCTACTTTTATTCTTTTTTTTTTTTAATGGTGTTTCACTTAAACTACTACGATTATTAACCAAAACAACTCTTACGTTATTCTTATGATCAAACGTGTCTTTCTTATAAATTTGATGATTTTTTCTATTTTATTCTTCATTGATCATTTGTAAATAGGGATTTTTGAAAACATTAGAAATCTCTTCCATAGTAAACTAAAATATTTACATAATTAAATTCTTTTATTGCAACTTCCGCTTGTAAATATGTAAATCTGATGTGGCCAATAGTACGATACTCGTCCTCAAAGAGTTAAAATTATGTTTTAGTAGTGGATTAGTACACAGCATAGTTGTTACAGTGCTTCCTGTGTTTGGAGCAATGTCAAACTATGGAAGACATTCCACTGTAATTGTCTGCCTACAATCATTGTAGATATGTATTGGATTTTTATAAAATTCTCTCCGTGGTATATGCTAATAGGTGATTTTCGTATGTCCAATTTTGTTATAGCTATCTGTACTATTCTAGGCAATTTACTAAAAAATATTTGTAAAAGTATTTGGATATATGAAGGTAGTTATTCAAAAAGGTTTAATATGTGGAGAAGTTAAATTATTCTGCTCCATATTTCTCTGATAAATCAAAAAGTTCAGGAATTACCACAAATAAAAATATAGCGTTATTTACATCTGGTGTTTCAGGTGCCTATTTTATTGGTCCCTTATGACCTATTCATTTTTTCTGTCTTGCTCAGTTTGCCAGAAAAATGATTGAAAGTCCGAATCTACTGTAGCTCGTAAAAAGGGCAGATAACACTAATGTATAAAGGAACGTTCTTTTCTTTTTATTTTAACATATCAAATCTATCAGTCCTGCCTATATACAAACAAAAGAATTTTTCAGTTTCATAATAATTCGAAATGTGCCCCAAAAAATAATTTGGCGAATAGTTTAAAAACCTTTGAAATTTGAAATTATGTTGTTAGAAGAACGGAATGGTTTTCCAAGTGAAACATTTTTATTAATGTCAATGCACGTAGTATGACTTTTTAATCTGATTAAATATGCAAACTGCTCGTGATATTATTCTCCAAGGTTTCCGTAAGACAGGGTATAATAAAGGAAAAATAGAAGTGGGAAAGGTTGTACGTTGCTTTATGATCAATAAAATAGAATGTATCAAATTTTTATACTTACGTATCTTCCAATAAATAGGATGAGCTTTGAATGTCTTCGAATAGAATGCCACATATTTTTTTTAGAATTTACGAAAGCCTGTGAAAAAGAAATTTGATCATATGCAATACAGTGGGTTTTAAGGTTAAAGAAGGTTAGGAATGACAGAAATATTTTGAAAATTTTAAAATTAGTACCATACCATTCTGTTTACTTCATAATATATTTTCTTTTCTTTATGTATTTTTAATATATACTCTATATATAATATATTTTTTATTGACAAAGCTACGTGACATATTCATCTTGACTTACATATATAATCACCTAATTTTATATGTATCATATATTATACGATTGTATAAAAAATGTAACACAAAGTTTCAATCTTTAGATGTCACTTATATTCTTGAGATTAGCGTAATAATAATATCATCAACCATTTTTATTCAAATAATCTGCGAATTTTTATACAAATTCAAATTTTCAAGCACATAATTAGAAAAATATTCAATCATATGATTATATTACGACAAACACATTAAATCAATACTAAATTACAACAGAAAATGGTTTCTCCTAACAAATATTATGAAAACCACTGTACTTTAGACATTTTATATATTTTTCAAAATCATGATCATTCTGTACAATTTAGTACTTCGAAATTTCTCATGAGTGTACAAAAATCCGCAGCCAGATAATGAAACATTTCGAATTGACCGTGATTCTCAATTGACATGTACATGCAAGAGGACAATGTATTCTTCCTCACGAAGACAGATTGAAATTGTATCGTGCCAGGTATGTGTACGTACGTGATATGGATTTAGATGACCATGACTCACCTCGAATCGATTTCCTCTGCCCTCAAAACGACGCGTTTCATTTAAGAATAACATTGTTCTTATTCTTTTATCGATCCTTCTTTATCTGTTCTCCGTGATTACAATAGTCTAGCGTCCCGAGACGATCGGTGACTCGGATTACCGAGTTCCATCACGTAGACATTTCGTTACTTTCGGAATCACTTGAAAGGGTGAAAGGGGCGACTGATGGTACGAGAAAGATAAAATTGTGCGAAAATAGAATGACCAATTCGTGGCACTTAGGCGGCTTTCAAATAATTCCCATATCGTCATTAAAAGATTCATTCCTTCTTTCAGGAAAAATATAAAAATATACGAATTATACTTTCAAACAAAATAGTGTGATATAATAGTATAAATAAGCGGAAGAATTCCAATTCTGAAAAGTTTAAACAGAATGAGAAATGAATACGAGAATATAAGAATGTGCAATTAATATTCTCAAAAAAAAATAATATAATGAAGTATTATAAACAAATAGAAGAATTCCAGTTTTAAAAAGTTTAAATAATATCAGAAATGAATATGAGAATATAAGAATATTCAAATTATACTTTTAAACAAAATAATATAATCTGGTAATATAAATAAATAAAAATATTCTAGTTTTAAAAAGTTTTAGCGTAGCGATTCTAAATATATCGTATTTAATTCTATAAACTATCTTTCAATGTTGTCAATATAAGTTTTGGAAATTAAAATAGAAAATATGGATTTCTAACATACTTGAAAATTATGTGAATCAATTAAATTATAATGTTGATTTGTATTTAATATGACATGCTATTTAGAATAGTAAATGTTTGTTTCCTTGTATTTTACTTATATGTTGTAAAATATGGAAAACAGTGAATCGATGAGATGACGTCGTAAAAGTAATATAAAACATAAATAATGGACAAAATTATACCCGATTCTAATAGTTAAGTTGCGAATTAAATGAAAATACTTTTGAATAATTGGTTCTTTCTTAGTTGAAGTATTAGCTGCGGATTTTTATGAAAAAATATATTTTTTTACGTAAGTAATTATTATTTTATGCATTGCATTTCGTAAATGTCACAATATGTACATATATATTAAACATTTCTGTTCCGTGTATATCGTAATATATTTTCTATGCATATTCGCATATTTTTTGTTTATACATGCATCTCTTTTTGAACATAAACGTATATTTATGTGCATAAATGTATATTTTTCATAAGAATTTGCATATTTCACGAGTGTATTTTTCGTGCATATATTGCGTAAAGTTCTTAAGCTTCTTGTATATTTTACGTGCATAAAAATCTACAATTTAGTTATTATATATGATTGAAAACTGTATGAAGTTTAATGTTAGCATTCATATTAAGTTACGTACAATTATAAAATTCTGTTCACTGTTCACTACAAGTGTATTAGCATTGTTATTTGAATAATTTATTATAAGTTATTCATTATGTTTCAAATATTTATTTACTATTACTCGAATAAATTGTTCGGATCACTAAAAACGAATTATCCGAATTAATAAATGCATAATATAAAATAATTTTGATAATATATTTATAGAATAATTTGCAGCTAAGAATAAGTATTCAATTATTGCCCAAATAAAATATTTGATTCACAAATACTTGTACTAACGAGGTTAACTCCTTCAGGACAAATGTCATTACATTGGTGACGTCAAACTTCATACCTAGAGTACAAAGATCAAATAATTTCATTATTTACACAAAAAAATATTCTATAGTTTTTTTTTGTCGATAATGTAAAAGTTCAATGTATAGTTAAATTTTCTTTTGTAAGGAAGTGAAATAATTCCCACTTTTGGCTGCAACTCAAGTTTAACAGATGTAACATAATTCAAGTACGCAACTAAAGTGGAGGTAAAATCTTCCTGAGCTAAGATCAATTGCATGCTATCAATCCTCGTGTTTAGAGGATCGTTGTCTTTCTCTGAAAAATTGATCAAGAAATGCACCCTCGTATCAGACATTTTTCTCTCGCTGTAACCCCAATTTATAGCAGCCACTTCGCGACGTTGGCGGCCTCACTGAAGGACACTGCGTCTGGACACATTGTCACTTCTATGTAACTAAATTGTCCTTACTTTCGCCAGATACTCTATCTAGAGTGAGCCAGGTCTTTCCTGCAAAACGATGCTAGCGTATCGTACAAATAAAAATAAGAGGAAAAATGTGCGAGTCCCTTAAATAGATTAATTTCTTATATCTTATATCTTTCTTTTCTAAACAATCTCATATATAGATTGTGAATTTTTGTATAAAATAAAAGACGTAACTTGAAACAATCAATATGTTACAAAAAGATTTTCTTTTCTTTACAAGTGATTTTAATATGTTACAATTCCAGTGTAAACAATATTGCATTTAATTGTACATTACATTTTTGTAATACGTTATAAATATGTTATACGACATTCTATACTTATTGAGAGTGTTTATTAAACCCCTCTTTGTTATAAGTGAATAAAAATTCATAATAGCCTACTTAAATGCTTTATATAAAAGTTATAAGGGAACGAAAGGGTAACAACAGGTTAGTGTTTTGAAAAAATATCTACGACATTTTGCACAGTCCTTGTAAGCAAACATCTTTTTTTGTAAATATATTTAAAATTCTAACAACAGTTTTCTTTACATTTTACACGGAAAGATAATATTAATATAAATACTTCTGTCTCTCGCGTTACTGACAAGAATCTGTATTGCTAAATTAATTCCGGCATAATTATACAGCGAAACTTGTCGTCTAACGTGCTCATAATGATTAGCTACACACTGATCTTAGCTTCTGTTACGACAATTCGTGGTCATTAACACTTGGAAAAACAATAATAACATTCCACGTTGACTTTGACAAATCTTATGAAGCACCAATGTTAAAAAATATCATACTTAATGTTCATAAGATGTACAAAATTTTGTTTTTTCTTTAAACAGTTAAATTTTGACTGGCTCTAATTATTACGTGGTATTTAAATGAAACAATGTTACAATCCTATCTGAATGAATGAAAGAACCTGTGTAAGCAGTGTACATATCTTATAAAGAAAGACACGCAGTTTTTTCTCTATTTTACTGTAAGTCGAAAAAGTTAAAAAACCGTAAATTTAAAATCTGTACAATATTAGAAAAAAATATAATTAATAAATAATAAGTAATAAGCAGATTTTTAATCAAAAGTTATATTCTTTTTATAAGCTAGGTTGAACAATAGGTGGGTACAAAATTTTCTGTACATTTCGATTGAGTAAGATATACCTCTGAAATTTGCACGTCAATTTCAGTAACTTCTCGCGTAAACAAACCAAAAAGGAACATTTACAATTTCCTAACAATCAGAATGATCTCTTTTCACTCGTTAGAGCTATCATTAACTGCGATTTAGTGTTTTAGAAATCAGATCCGAAATCTTGTTACAAAAATCGAAGCGTCACAAACATCAACTCGGCTTTCTTCTTCATCGCTGGACGGTTTGCTTGTCAAGCATCCGGAAAAATAAAAAAAATAATGAACCATTGCAGTGCAAATTCTACGGGGGACAATGACGAGTTGTTTCTTTGCAGAATACTATTTGTCAAGCTGCTGGTGTTATAAAACAGTCTACAATAGATGTCTTGCCGAGAGAAGATGCGAACGTCTCGGCTTAATTAACTTTCACTCGATGATCCTCGGTAGAGCGACTGACCGCCTTCGCACCTATTGCATCAGGAAAACGGTGCAGACTAATGAGCCTTACGACGTGATCCCGTGATCGGCAATCAGGGATTTGAACGGAACCCTTAATGACGACGGTTCGATATGAAAATGAAAGCGGATCACCTGAGTACCTTCTGCCGATTTTATGTTATAAGGAAGTATGCTAATATTCAATCTGTTAACTGTGGAATTTAGTTTAAAAAATCTCTCGTTTTGCGCGCAGTAAAATCAAAGAATGAAAAGACCAAGGCAAAACAAAAAAGAATTACATGTTTATCTGAAAAATAAATAATTCATAATTTCATTTTCATTTATTCAAATAGTTTAATTGTATAATCATGAAAATCATTTATAATAAATATATAGGTTTACTTAATGTGGATAATAACAATAAACGTTTAAGTGATTGTTCATAAAATATTTTCATTTGAGTTTTTGTCCTGCAGGTAGTTATTCAATATTTTTAAATATTAATGTAATTTTTGTCAAAGGAGAAAATCGTCGGGTTTAAGTGAAAGTTGCTAGACATAATGTAGAAACATTTTTTAGCAATAGAAAATATTCTTTTTTATTTTGAAATGGTAGTGGAATGTGAGGATATTCTTTTTTTTATATAATGTAATAATAATACTTACATAATGTTGTGATAATTCAAATAATAATTATTACATTACATCAGATTACAATTTTTGATGATTCACTAGTGATGAATGTGATGATTCATTCGCATACATTCTTCTTCGCTTGATGGTAGTTTTCAGATAAACACGATAAAATTACATAAGACTTGCTCTATTTTTCAATTTGATTAATGCTGTTGTCTTGATACATTTTATTATTTGTGTATTATCTTTCTCTCGGCGAAAATTGCTGGATTTCATGTTGATTTATGACCAGAACTGATACGACACGATCTTTTATTTATGAGTTTCATATAAAAACAGATTCTTTGATCGTAATTACGATCATTCCATTTGTTTTTCTTACAATATTTTTGCAGTAATTTCTTAAAAGCTATCATCGAAATTCTTTCTACACATTAATATTCTACTTGAGTTGATCTGCTTCACAATAAAGATATCTCTATTGATAATCTGAATATATTCGCAAGAAATGAATGGTATTATTTATTGCACTACTTGATAACATTAATACATAATTCATGTGCAGCAAAATTTCATACATAAGAGTTCTGAACTGCTAAAAAGATATTATTCATCAATATTATTTATTGAAAATATTATTTATTCAAGATATTATTTCATTGGAAATCATTTTTTTTCTGTAAATGACATCAAATAGATGTCATGATCAAATGAAAATGTTTTCTGTCATGTCTCATGTTTATTATCCGCCTGTATCATTAAAAGAGTCGTTTTTTAATTTAATTAAACTGTACACGTGACGTTTCGATTATTACTTACCACAAATTAGCAATAACCATGCATTTTTATTTTATATTTCTAACATTCACGAAGAAGTTTTCAAATTCATATTTATTTTAAAATCATTTGTCACGTATTAACTACCTGTACGATATACTATGACATTACCTTATTTTATTATAGATTTCTAGAACAATTTTTATATATAATTTATACATAATTAGAGGAACAACATTAAATTCATCTTCATCTAGCTTTTGAAAATTATTAACAAAAATCTCACATTATTGTTTGTATAAATGATTCTTCAATAACATAATTAACACTCCTTTATATTTTGCGACAGTTATAACTGCACGTATTCTCAGTTTCTGGTTTTAATTTCATTAACCCCTTACCGTATGATATCAAGTCAAAGTCACGAAGAGTTTAAATTAAATTTCACACATGTATGTGAACACTCCCCAATTTACGTCACTTGAAGAGAAACATCATTTTGCTCTTACTCATATTAAATTTATAGATCAATTGCAAATCAAACGTTCAAACATTAGAAATAAAGGAAACTGTAGATTTTCTGTTATTTAAATAAAGAGATTGTTTACTTGCAACTTTTTTGAAAGTGGCTCTTACGATTTTAATCATAAAGTAAATTGAAAAGTAAAAAGTTATATTTTTATAAGAGACAGATTTTCAAAAGGTGAATGACAAAATATTACCATAAACTTGAACAGAATTAGTTGAATGAGTCTTATAAATTCATTAATTTAATTACCAGTCCAAAGAATTCGGATATTAACCCCTTGCCTCACAATTTAATTTCGTAGGTGCATTTGTTAGAACTATTTATCGTTAATAATTGCACTAGTAAAAGACAACATTCCATGCTTTCTCTATGTCTAGATTTAGTATAAACCATACAAATTGCTAATAAGCACAATAATGTTTCATTTAAACTTAACACAACTCAAAGACATTTATATTTGTTGAACTATATTAGAAATCTTCGCCTCGAGTCTGACACGATATTGTAAGGCAACGGATTAATATGTGCCATTTATAAAAATATTAGTACACAATGGTTTTTTACTCATTTTTACTGTGTAGTTGACAGATCCATCATGTGAGATCGTCTCATTTTTCAAATATGTAGATTCATTTCTTAAAAGTTTAAAATGGTTGAAATCTTTACGAGCATCACTATATGTAGTACGAGCTGCGCCAGACGATTTTCCAAATGAGCGGTGGTCGTGAACGTGTTAAATCGTGTGTTAAGCAGTTACGAAACAGGCCGTTACAGTATCCCGTTTCGTTAAATCTATAATACTAACAAAGACTATTGCATCGAGACGATGGTAATCGTCCGCTGGCAGACTAATGGGCTTTACGTAAGCGCATGCATCCTTCTGAACAGGATCTTCGAGAAAGCGATCGTTACAATTCAGAGGAAAATAGGGCACTATGTTTAGAAATTTTCAAAATAGAATTTTTTAATCCGAACTTTTCAGTGATTTTCTTTATAGAACATTCATTATATAAGAATTTTATATGTGCATTGTTTACATGTTTATAAAAGGAATGATTGTAAACAATTTTTTATCCACTTAAAAATGAAAAATTTATGCAAAATGTTTATGCAAGAAGTGTATCGTATAGGAAACAAGGAATGGTACAAATATTTATCTAAAATATAATAAAAAAATTCTTCAAATATAATTCTTTTTTCTTGTCACATTTCATCTTTATCTTTTTCGGACTCTTCATTTTATTCATTTAATTTTATTAATTTTATTGACTTAACACTAAAACTACCAGACGGATCAAACCAACCCACTTTAGAACTTCATTTTGGAAATATTTAAATTATGATGGCGTTTTTGCAAAAAAGTGTTAATTAAATTTCTCTATTTGTCCAGATACAAGAGTAGGCGACCCTTCGACTCTCAAGAAACGTATTGTTCTAATTTTTATAAAACATTGAAAATTAGTCAGTATAATTGCTGGGCAGTTTTAATGTTAATACGATATAGTTAAAAAATTCGAATCAAAAATTGATGTCAAATGAAATGGAAGTACCGTAACAATTTTGTTACACGAGAACAACAACCGACAATATGACAGAAACTTGGCATTTGCATGCAATACTATGTATGCAATAATATTGAGTAGTAGCATGAATATGCACGGTCATATTCAATATTTCTATTTCGTTATTAGTTTCGCGAAGCAATAAAGCAGCAGCGCATGATTTAAAGTGGCTGTAAGCGGCTTCTTGTTAGTCAGAGTTGCGCGCATCTACGGTGATTTACAACTAAACTTCGAAAATTCAAACATGCATATACTTGCAACCGAACTTATTTATGCGACAACATAATACCTTTCGGTCCTATTTTATTTTTGCCCGTAAATACCTGCACAAAATAAATTCTTCCAGAGACTGCAATTTAATTTTAGATCAATTCTACTGTACAGGTTTATATCAATTTGATATTTTTGGTAACTGATGGAATAGATATATAATTATACAATATATAAACAGAATACAGTAACATTATTGTAATTCGGGATAGAATCTATATTATTTATAATTTAGTCTAGTTGTATAAATGAAGAAGTTGTTTTTTCTTAGCATTGCAAGCAATCGCAATTGTGAAATTTCTAATTCCTTCACAGTGGATTCCTCTCGTAAGAGTCAAGGCAGACTATTAATTTGATTTTAATATTGCAACGTCCTGTCTCTAATAAGGCGATCAAGTCGGGATGTACTACACTAGTTCAACTGTACTTGTTTAATATGCCACAAGTTATTTCGACATTCTCGCAGTGTCTGAAGCTACGAATGAAATTGATTCATCATGCCTGCTTCTGTATCGCATTTGTATTGTCGTGTTTCTTGCATTTCGAAAATGGTTAGTGTCATTCGAAAAGTCACTCATTATTTAAAATCTATTTAAAAAAATTAATATACTGCATATATCAAGAGTTTATTTTATCTAATATGCGACACTGAATAAATAAAATAAAAAGTAAATCTGTGATTGACGTTGTGAAATATTTTCAAAAACTCGTGGTCCACCCTATATATCGCGTAAAAAAGTGCCATCTAAACGTGGGAACTAATGTAAGTATTTATTTCAATTATTTTGTGTTTCAAGCCCACCATAATGTGGGCATAAATAACACAATACGTGGCGTGGTATTTAATACTAGAACTTCCTAGCGTTTAATATGATTTATATGTAATCCCTATAAAAATTGTTACAACAGATTATTTCCAGTTTCTTCAGACATTCATTATAATATTTAAGTGGAACTATTTATTTTCAAAATTATTTCAAACCTTCGATGCTTTTGAGATATCAATAATTGCGAAACAAGAAAACAGAAACCAGTCATTTTGATTGTTACGGTAGTTCTAGTGTTAAGGTAAGTGACAACAAAGGTCTGACAGAAGGAGGGAGGAAAAAAAGAAAGGAATCGAACATGTTCAGAAAAACGGAACTGTTTAATAGCAACCTGCCAGAGGCAGCGCCCAGCGAACATAAATTATTGTTTCGGTGTATTCGTTGCTCAATGGGGTGCCTGCAACCCTGCTGTCTTCTCTTTTCATGTCACCTCCGCGTATCCACCGCCCCTGCTACTCGCGACAGCGTACCTAATATAATATTCTAGGCAATTACAGTGTTTGCGGATCAAACAGAGGGACTAGTTTTATCTTGGTCGTAACTTGCTACTCCCGCCAGACGACTCGTGTCTCTGGGGGGTGGTGAGAATCACGCGGGTGGCAGTCGAGGGGTTGAACGTATCCAGAGGATTTTGTTTTCTCCTTCACGGTAAGCTCGTTACGCGATTTTGAAGATATGATTTCGTTTTTATTTCTGTTAGTATTAGGTTGGCCAAAATGTTTCGTCGTATTTTTAAATGACTTTTAACGTATTTAACCAGTTAACTGCGTTTGACGACTGTACACGTCACCTTAAAGATTAAAATGGTACTACTTCTTTCAACGATGAATTGATTTTTTTAGATAAACATGTAATTCTTGTTCGACGAGCATGCACTTCAATTTTTTATTTCATTGCGCGCCTAATTAGAGATTTTTGAAACTAAATTCCACAGTTAATAAGTTAATGGACGCTTTCTTTCAATACTCACTTCCCTGATGGAGGTTTTTTGTCTGTCTGTCAAATCAGTGGTTGATTTTTGGTAGAATTTCATCTAATTGACATGCAAGTTCAATTTTTGAAAGAAGAAAATTTTAATCTACACTCGAAATTATTTAAGCAATTTTTTTTTAACAAAAAAAATGTTAATTTTATACCTAACCGATTAGCTTTTTGTTTAGAAAAAAATTGATTTAACAATTAGAATCTGTCTCCATTGTTATACACTCTCTGTATACGCGTGTGGTAATGCTTTCGTTATGAACGCCAAGTTAAACAAAATCACACTAAATATTAAAATCATGCGGAAGATTAATTCGAAGGAATTGCGCCTGTAGATACATTCCCTGAGAAGAAAGAAATCTTTTTATGAGACGTGTCTATAGACGGTCTCTCCATTAAAGGCGTTAACACGTTTAAGTTGGGACATGTTTCTATATGTTTAATCATAGATCGTAAGAATAACAATGTTTGCAAAAATAACATTGAAGTGCATTCTTTTGTTACGTCTCTAGTTTTATAACTTCAGTTGTTAATCGTAGGTAAATGTTAACAAACAATTTAATAAATAATTTACTTATTAATGTTGATTTATTTTAATGTTACAAATTTGCATAAAAATGCACAGTCTGTTTCCGTAGTGGCAAGAGAGACACATTGAGGTACTGCACAAACGGCATAACTATTGCGCTTGAAGGACCAAAGTGTACTGGAAATTACTTTTGTACTAATTAGTTGTAGTTACTCCGAAGCACATACAGAACTGCTCACAGTTATTCATATACCAGACAGCCTGCACCTTATCTTTGTCTCGTGAGCTCTTTAAAATTAAATATAAATGTCCCTTGTTTTCCTTGGTATAAATAACTTATTAATGATGTAATTAAAACTTTGTCATTACAAAATGACTGTAATTTCACTTACTTGATATTTTATTTGCCTCGTGAAATTTTATTTGTTTAAATTTTTATGGTAAACAGAATTACTTAAACAAATCTCAAATATATTTTTAAACAGTCGTGAAACTGAAAGATAGCATCGTTCGTAGGATATGTTTAAATGAGAATTAATAAATGATTTGTTAAAGAATTATGGTTTTTTATTATATTGTAGCTTTGTTTATAAGTTTATTATGTGGAATTGCTTTATTTTATAAGTATAATAGACTATTCGAATAATTATATGATTGTTACAGTACATTTATAGTAAATAAACTAGAGGTTATTATATACTTAACCCTTGTAACAATTTTCTAAAAGGAACACAATAAGAAGTTTCATAACATTTCATCAATCCTAGTATTATTTTTAATAATATTGAAGCTGCAAAACCAGGAAATAAACTTTCATAGTACCTTGCTTTCATAATTCTTAACTACGAAAATGTAAACCTGTAGTAACCTCATAAAACGCTCCATTATATTATTTTATTGCTTGCTTGACATCAAACGTGTGTACTCTTATTAATATTTATTATTTTTAAAACACCTTCCAACGAAATACTTCAGAACATTCGCACTTAATAAACATTATTCAAAGAATCATATTTTTATATTTAACTTAAAAATTAAATCTTCTGTCTTTCATTTTAATCCGCCCATTATTTGCTTAGTTTGTTCCTAGTTGTTAAATAAACAGGTATAAGCGAACTGTAGATTTTTATATATATTTATACGAAATTAAAGAGTTAAAAATTGCGAAAAACACACGATCCAAAAGATATGTAAAATATCCAAAACGCAGTGCATTTTACAATATTTGTTAGGAGAAACCATTTTCGATCGTAATGTATTATTAATTTAATGTTTAACAGTTTTCTAATTATATTTTTGAAAATTTGTATTTGCTCCATACAAACAATTTTTCATCGTAACTCTATTTTAGAGCAACGGAAAGATAACCAGTTGGCTTTGAGATTTCTTTCACTGGAAATAAAGAAATGGAATTTATGTACCTACGACTATAAAATTTGCATCGTTCAAAAAATAATAAAGCTATCAGTGGGGTATATTTTTTGTAAAATTTATAACAACGGCATGAAATTGATGAAAGAATGAATCCGATTTAATATTATATTGCAAAATATGATATTCCAAGAGAAACGCATTCCGTATTCCATTTGAACGCAAAGACTTAATTGGAAATTTAATTTAAAAAGCAATAATTCCGTGACAAAAGGAAATAAAAGATCCTACGAAATATTCTCGCCTGCTCTTTGTACTGAATTTATCACGGTTACACTTCAACCCTACGTTTATTTTCGTGTCCTGGGTTCCGTGCAGGAACTAGTGAGAATTTAAACGCTTTCGCGTGAAATAAAAGTCTCGGTAATTTACGAAGTAGTGACAGCGACATTAAAGAACCAGAAGAAGGGTAACAGAAGGGGTTGAAGGGGGAAGAAATGAGGGACCGAATCAATTTCTATTAACACGTTGATCACCATGTTATCCTCCAGGGGACATAATTTTTTCTACAGATACACAAATGAATTTTTACAGCAGTATTCAATAAACTGAATTTTCTTGGCTCTATGAGATGCAAGAAGGCTAATATCAGAACTACCGAGCATTTATTAGGGTAGACATGTAATTTTTACAAAGATTGTACGAGTACATTTTTTTCGCGTTTTTCAAACATTCGTTATAATATTTAAGTGAAAATATTTACTTTCAAAATCATCTCGAATATTTGTTATGTTGAAAATATCAATAATTGCAAAATAAGAAAACTAGCACCCATCATTTTGATGGGTACGGTAGTTCTAGCGTTAAGGGAGCAGTCGTCGTGAGAAACATTGATTTTTCAGTTTCCGTTTCAAAAATTGAAATGTATACTCATCAAATGCAAGATAAATACGCGTAGGGTATATTTTAATGAAAAACCAAAGCAAAACAAGTAGGGATTACATGTTTATCTGAAAAAATAAATAATTCATCGTTGAAATAATTAGTACCATTTCAAGCTTTAAGATAACGTATATACTCATCAAACGCAGTTAACTGGTTAATAAGACTCCTGTGGTTTTATGAGTAATTTGGTGAATGCTGATTAGAAGATGAACTATATTAAACAATGCAATGTTGACATATGACGTATATTTTTATTTATTTTTATTTATAAAGATATGTTTGCCGTGATTGTACAATTACCTTTAAAGTAATATTTTGAATATTAGTTACTAAAAATTGTAGAAATATACAATAACTCTCATTTTCATTTAATCAACTTAAGGGAATAACAATGCAAGTAGTTGTAAATGGATCCTTATTTATTTATATACTTGATATATATTGCTCTTAATGTAGTATGTTTTCCAGCAATTATCGAATAGGATTGCCAATCGCCTCTAGAGTAGAAAGGGTTAATCCTTTTTAAACCCGTGCAACTTTGAAGTCACATAACAATATGTTGGTACCTTGTTGATTTATTTCATTTTTCATAGTAAAGTGACTAATAAAATTAAGTAATTAATTAATTTAAGCTTCTGTACGCTCAGGCATAAAACTTCAATGTCATTGCAATTTCAAAATTACAAGGTATAGTCGTTTTAACACAATTATTAAAACTGTTGAATACATTGTTAATTTTTATTTACAGGTTGATACTTGTTAATTTTATATTACATACAGTTTTTTAATACTCACGAACAAAAATTCGGCCTATGGAGGGTTAAATACCTACAATTTTATATGAATATTTTGTAAAAATCTTTATGTGAAAATATTTATTTATTTAAAAATTCATCTCCCATCTGTTATCTGCAGGAACAAACGTCGCATGTGTCAGATGTTGACTCGCGGGTTGCGCGATTTATATTCTCCTGTTGCGTCTTGCTACCTCTAATGCGAGTCTTACTTCATCCAGTTCCCATAAATGTTTCGCTCTAGCGCGTTCAAAACACTCGCTCCCGCGATTGTACTTTTTTCCTCACATTCAGTCCTGATCCATCAGAGATCCTTCAAGTTTCTAAAGTTATCCGGTCGAAAGGGTAATCTTT
The DNA here is from genome assembly GCF_051020985.1 of Nomia melanderi. NCBI lineage: Eukaryota > Metazoa > Arthropoda > Insecta > Hymenoptera > Halictidae > Nomia > Nomia melanderi. The sequence continues at coordinate 2,830,067 of NC_134999.1, read as the reverse complement.
GAAATTTCCTGCTACTAATTTGTCCGTGCACGTCTATAAAGTGAATCTCTGAAAAGATGAACATTCAACAATTTCACAATTGGTTCGCTGCTTTCATTCATTTCTTGCATTCGTAAAAGTTAATGGCACAATGAGATGAAATAAATTTACCAGAAGTTTAAGTTATTATATTCATGACAATAAAACCGATGATAAAAGAAATATAGGTACTTCTTCACAAGCTTAGCTTTTGTGAATTAGTTCTTTAAAATTTATACCCCTTTCAATGTTTTGTATATGCTTGTAAATATGATTTATGAAAATTTGCATTTTCAGAATGTAGCTGCAATTGAAACATTGTGATCATGGACAGATGACACATTCATCTTTTCTGTATTCTCTATAAAGGTGTATATTTTGATCTCATATTATTGTTTCATATTAATACGTAGTGAACATTCAATTTCTTTTCAATAATTCACATTTTATGAATTTCTGTTATAATTATTTGTAACACCATAATCATGTCATCTACGTGTAATTGTAATACTGCTAAAATATTCTCAAATGAATTATGTTAATCATCACATTAACATAGAACTACCAAATAGATCAAATCGATCTATTCCTGAATTCTTCTTTCATATTTATTAATTATTTATACAGATGCTTCTCAGAGAAATTATCAATGAAATTGATCTAGTAATACGCAAACTAAATCATAAGTCAATCGATATCTTAATAAATGCTCTCTTAGAGTGCCTATGGAAGAATTTGAAAAAGTCGATTTCGCTGCTCGGTAGTTCTAGTGTTAAACAACATTACAATTAAATATCATTGATAAAAATTTCGCATGTGAAGAATTTCAAATAGCTTGGGTCACAAGGAATTCGAAAATCTGTATGGTTTCGTGTACCAAAATTCCACGGAATTAGATTCCCTCGACTTTTTCCGTTCTAACGAGATTTCGCGAGAGATTTGGCGCTGTGTCGTCCCATTCAGAGTCAAAGTGAATTCGATCGAACGGAACGAAATTACACGGGCCACTCGCTCGACGTTTCGGCCACGAACTGTTCCCTCTGAGTCGGCCCCTCTCTTTTCTTCCGCCTGATCACCTGTTTCCTCTTCCATTGTTAAAGAATTTTACACTAACCACTGTCGCGTTCCTCGATATCTACTCCATAAACTGTTAGAAATCTTCGAAACGATCGACAAACTTTAGAGCGTTCATTACTTGCTTAAAAATCGATAACATTTTTGTTTCGTTTAATATCGTCTCTTGTGTCTTATTCACTGAATTGGTTAAAATGAAGTTTCTCTGTTTTAAAATATTTATTTCTCTTGATACAATTTACTAAATAATCATCCAGTTATAACAATTAAATATAGTTTAGTTAAGAAACCACTACGTTTCACCATAAACGGTATCGATTGAAACATCGTATTTAACCGTTTGCCATACAATATCGTGTCAGACTCATGGTGAAGATTTTAAATAGAATTTAACAAACATAAATATTATTGAATTTATTTGTTTGCAAATTAAATATTATTCCACTATTATCAATGATTATACCTTAGAACACAAGTTGACATAGAATAAGACTGGAATTTTCTCTTATTTTCAATAAATTATTCATAACAAAGTAGTTAGATTAATTGTGAGTTACAAGTGCAAATGTTAACATATTGCGCCTCGAGAACGGAAAATCTCATTTTTTACAAATACCAACTTATGAAACCTTGCCAATTACCGTATGATTATAAAAATACAAAATTTTATCCGAACCGACGATTTGTTTAAAATATATTAAATAATAATAAGATATTGTATTTTTTTACGTATAGTAATGTAAATTAACCTCATGGAAAATCATTATCCACGCAGTCCAGTTTCCTTAACATTAGCCGGTACGCAATGTGTAAATATAAATGTACCGTGTTTGCTATGTTAAAACATTACACCCGATATGTAATATATGTACATAGTATAGCAATAGTTGGCACGTTGATTGTCACGAGAAGTTTCAATGTTTTATGTATCACTTATTCCTTTATTTCAAAGATAAAAGGGAAGATTTATAACTATTGGGTATCACCTTAAGTATCACGCCATATCTAATTATTTGTAAATATTACAAACTGTAATTATATTCCAGTAATTATGTAACTCCGGTTATCAATGATCACCGATTTTGATTTTAGATTATTGTGTAATCTGACCGTAAAATTGTGAATCCTTTAGTTTGTCTTATGTTAACTACTTGTGCTGTAAACTGTTGTAAAAACTGTGACTAAAAGCTGTTTTCAAATATATTATATTATTATGCTACTTAACATTATTTAAGAAATAATCTACTTTTTTAAATTGAATGAATGTTTGATGAAGTATAATAGAATTTCATGTAAAACTTACATTCCCTTAGTTTGAATAATGTGTCGCTTTACGAAATAAATTATTTGTTAGTCTATTTTTATATAAATAACTGATTCTATTTCATGTGCTTATATGATTATCGTGTTCCTTTTACTAGATTATTGTATGTTCATCATGATTTGAATAATTCGAAGCCAAAGAATGTAAAATTTAATTTAAAGAAAAATTGTTGATGTCAAATCAAAATAATTAAAAATAAAAGAGAAACAAGTACAGATTTTTTAAAGCATCTATTACATGGAAATATAATTCTTAAGTATTTAAGTCAGTTCACAAGAGAAATATTGAAAAAGTTCATTAGCGTTGGACAAAGCGAATGCTAATGCAACCTCATGTCAGGGAAATTTAAAGATTAATTAATCAAGTTTAAAGCGACTCTAAACATTGCTATTTCGTAAGACGTATCTCAGATAGATATCTAAAGTACGTACAAGTGCTGACGAAGTACCTTGGTTTAAATCTTTTGTACGAAGTTTACACAATTTTGTAGTATAATTAGTATTCTTTATGTAATTTCATATAACGCTTTGACAAATTCAGTCCACTCGGATAAATAACGAACAAATTGTTGTTTCTTTAGTTTCATAATAGATTATACTTCAAGTAAAAATTAAAGTTGTTAAATAACACCTTTGAAATAGAAACCCTTTATTACCACCTTTAACACCTTCGAACCCCTTCCCAAAAAGGAAAAATATTTAGATTTTGTTATAAATAAAGTTTCATATAAAAATGAAAAATTTTTTGTATTAATTCCAGTGAGCTAAAATTATAAATAACAATTGATTGGTGATGTTTATTTTATAAAGGATACTTTCAGATTTGCATAAAGTCTTACATAATTATTGGTTTTTCAGGTTGAAAAATGTAGAATGTACAATAAAAATAAAAAAATGATAAACTTCGGCATCTTGTAATTTTAAAATGAATTTATAATATGAAGAATGAAGAGTTGGACTGTCTTCTTTAATTGATCGTGGACAGTGTGGTATATCAATTTCATCAAAATTTCTGACGTCAAGCGTAAAATGAGGATCGATTGGTCGTAGAATGACGCCACAGTAAGTACCATATACCATGTTAAATTTGCGTGACCCATCTTAACCTGATAAAATTGCTTCAAAACCTATATCTGATGAGATGAAGTCTTTCTTAAAAAAGATGCTCAAGATAGGTACGTATATATATATATATATGTGTTCTTCCATTAAAAATGAAAAGCTGTACAAAATTTATGTAAAACTTCTACTAAACCATCAATTTTTCAAACTTCTGATCTTAATATTTTATGAATCTATTTATATTAGCAGAATTATAAGAAAAATTGATCCATATGCAAAATATATATTTATTTTAAAAAATTCTTACCATCAAATTTGTAAAATATATTTTCAACTATCCTCTCAAATATTTTTTAAAAATTATAATTAAAAGAAACACATAAGTTATTTCAATTACATATATTGTACACACTTTGTTTCACTGAAAATAATTATAAAGTACAAATTTTCATATGTGAATAAACATACACATAGTAAATGAATAGAGTTCGAGAATTAATTAATTTGAAAATTTTATTATAAATCTTTATTGATTAGAAATAACATGTTGATCACGAATGAGATATAAGTAAATACATGAGTAATACCTCTCTATAATCCGCATTCAATTAATATAGATTAATTTATCAAAGACTTCTAATCGAAGATCAAGTTCACACGGAAGGTGTATTAATTCTCTCTACGGTACTATCATTAATCTTACATTATCGCGTACAGATGTTGGATAGACCATTAAACTTGCTTCATTAGTAAATTAGTAAAAAGTATTCAATCCATTTGGTAGATTAATAGAAGTCCCCACGTACAAGACTATCTATTTAATTCGGAACTTGCGCGCACGATAACGAGTATAGGTGGAAATGGTGTGGCACGTGCAGATACTACCACATTAATGAAATAAAGATCAGAATGTACGTAGAAAATTTATTTGAATAAATTGGGTTTGACACTATTTAACGTAGAAATAAGTCAATCGAAAATTCACTGACAAAGCAATTTATTTAAATAAGAATTTCTTTGTCTAGGAATTTATTCAAATATTTACTCGAATATTTAGTTTAATATTTATTTGACTACTAACTGTATGAATATTTTCTCTTGATTAAGAAAAATTATTAAATAATACTACTCTATAAAATGAATAATATTATTCTTTAATTATTTTCACATTGATGTCCGTAAGTAATTTTTCTTTTCGAAAGTTATGCAAATCTGAAATCTACGTCATATTTTGATAAATTGTTCGACTATGCGTAACTGAATAAGCTCCCTATTGATACGGGAGAGAGCATTTCCTAGTTATATCGTCCTACTAGATAAATTATTATTGTTCAAGTTGGTGTTGGTGTTACGTCGTTTTACTTGTATATGTTCACATAAATCGTCGGGATTCAACGACGCGCTAAAAAAGTACTATAAGGAATTGTTTAGATTATAATCGCGTGAAATATTATGCTGCAGACAAGCATTAATTATGAATAACCCGTCCACTTCCTCTTCGAATTATATTGAAACAATACGATTTGAAAATCTACGATATAATTTAATTAAATTTCAGTACAATAAAGTTTATAATTGTGCCTCTTTGTTCTAGTATTCTTTAGAACTTATGAAAGAAATATTTCTTCACCTTATTATTCAAGATAACTGGGGAAATGATAATAATAAAAATATTTGAAATTTAACAATGTATGTGGATTTTCGTGACTGATTATAAAATTGAATTTGGTAGAAAACAACACATTGATAGATATAGTATAGGTGGATATTTTAAGAAGTGATTTTATAAGTCAATTCGCCGAGTATTTAATATAATTTCTGTGTAACTTTTTTTAAAAATGATGAGAATGTATTTTGTTATGTTTCCATGTTATACTCATTGGGTCATATAAAGGAAAATATTAATTGATAAAACAACGTTGAATATAAACGACTATAATTTCAGTAATTGTGGAAAAAAGAATGAAAAAAAGCTGTCATTTTGACGGGTGTGGTAGCTCTACTGTTAAAATCACGCTAATAGAAGCGTGCCAGTCAAATTTCTGTCTCTGTCTCTCACATGGTACGTCAATGTCCGCGCCAGTACTGACCTGCCTCACGCACGCCACTATTGGCGGTCATAGACCAGACAGGTTTCTAATCGTTAATAACTAGAAAACAAAACCAAAACTTTCATCACTTTAAAACTTCGCCCGATTTAGGTCTGGGTTAGGTGTAATCTGGGTGGTTAGAAAAGATAAACATTTGAAAATAAAAAAAAATAACAGTAATAGACTATACGTAACTAATAGTTCTAAGAAAAATGTGATATCAGAAGTTGTTCTATGGAGGATTGATTTAGGAAGAAATTATAATAATCTTAGGATTAATAATGTCGAATGAAAGTTAATTGAAAAAGATTAAAAAAACATTATTTTGACTGGTACAAACGCTTCTCCAAATATCTACTGTATATTATATAATTAAATAGCCTCTATACTTTTAATTTACGTAGTATAACAAAGACAACAAAGAAATAATTATTTTGTTCGCTAAATTTCTCTAAACAAAATGAGAAATTTGACTCAAATGTTTATAATAATGTATTAAGTAAAACTTTTATATAGATCGAAGAAGTGTGAATACAAAACTAGTGAACAAAATAGAAGATATTTTGCTTGTATATAGGTAATTTTGTTGTTATCATAATTAACTCTGAAAAATTAACCCGTACGCGATGGTATTTGTAACAAGTAGAAATGGTAAGTTATGAACGGACATAATATTACATATTCATTTCCCGTTCAGTAGCAAACGAGTTCGACAAATTTATTTTCAAATTATCTTGGAAATGAAGTATCACATGAAAAAATATTGTTCTACGTGTTTTACATTATTTTTCATATAATACAACTTTTTGTTGGGTGTATCATGATATCCGAAACCACGACCATTATATCATACTATATTATATACACTAATTACACGATTGTATTATATTCAATTTATACTATATACGTATATAATACAGCTATAAACAATTTAAAATTATTTATTTATGAAAGAAAAAATTTGAAACATTTAGTAAAAACAATTACAACGTAACGTTTAAATATTTAAAAGAGAATGGTTATAGGTATAGCAATATGATAAGATACAAGTAAGTAATCTATATTTATCAATATTTACTGCTTCAAAACATTTGCATAACAATATATTTATAAAAAATGTACATAATATTTGAATAGTAGTATAACTTAAAATATCTAATAACCACAAAACGAATTAAATAAAAATTTGTATAAATAAGTATTCATACTGTGAACTATTATAATTTAATTTATTTCAATTTAAGAATAGAATTATTTAAATATAATATTAGTGTACTCGAAGATTCTGATTCTCTACAACAGTTAGAGCACCCGGTGTATAAACATTTTAATAGCCATTAATTTTCCAGTTGTTACGTTAATTCCCGAATTAAGTTCACTCGGAATGTTTTCGTACGAAATTTTTCGACACAGGCAACAGGAACAACTGTGCCATCAGCACGACCCGACTCTTTCGCGTGGTCTTTTCCTTTCCCCTTTTTCATTCATTCATTAATGGAACAAACCACCAACAGTGAAACGTGGTTTCCAGCGTACGCACATAAATTTCACCGTAATTATGCATTGTGCGATTAAAATCGGTCTATGCCGGTTTCCCACTCACCGTGGCGAGATTTTATCAAGATTTCGGCTGTAAAGCGTCCAAGCTATAATTTGAGAAGGGTTCTTCATTAGTGTTTTCGTGACAATAAATACTGTCGCGTAAGAACGTTGATTCGCTTCAAGCAGGATGAAGTGTTTCCTGTTTAACATAACAGTAGTAATTATTTGTCTCCTATTACTTTGGATAATAACAGCAACGAATGTTAAATGAAAGTTCGTTCATTGGTGAAGGTAATTAAGTTTTTAAGCAGTCAAATATTTTGTGTCAGAGAAGTATATATTTTATTTCCTTGAAAAGTCCAAATAATAAACAATAGACAGTTAACAAAAGTAACATAAGTGAATATACTTTGTGTAACAAGAGGAAATGACGAATATGATAAATATTTAATAAAATAATTCATTATTTTAATATATTTAATTTAATTACTTACACTCTTGAAGGGGATAATACTAAACTAATATATAATAGCAAACTATTTGAATCACCATTGATTTAGTATAATTGTTATAAATATGTTTGTTAGACAACAAAATAGTTTACTACATGATCAGTACGTTAGTATTTATATATTCAATGTAGTAAGTAAGTTCAAATTGCTTAGAAACAGTTCATTTCTTAAATTTTATTTACTTCTATCCTTTCGATTGAGCTACTAATTTTAGAATTCCGTATACAATTTACTTTATGACACGATGTTTTTCTTATATATTATGCTCTGAATTAGAAAAATAACAGATCAAACATTGATAGCGATAAATGTTCCTTTTATCTGACTGTTGTTACAAGATTTCGATTAAATTAATCCTAGCCAATGTAGCCTACTAACTCCTTTGGGGGTTGTATTAGAATAACGCTAGTAGGCACATAGCCAGATTACCACAGCCCAGCGTCTCGATGAATATTCCATATATTTATAATTTCGAAGTAACAAATGCAATTGTTGTGTTACAAGAAAAGAAGGATAAGGATAATCTTCTGAAGAACTGACAACATGTAATTAAGATACAAACACCGAACGAAAAGAATAATATACAGGGTACCGTAGTAACATTTATCACAATTTTTTAAACATTTTCGATGATCTGAAGAAAAATTGCTTGAGACAAAAGTTTATTAGTTTTCAATCGGCTATAATTTGCATTAAAGAAATTTCGAAAATATCTCTTCTTCGATAAAATATTATACTGATCCTGATTTTTCTCAATGGCACCATGTATCTTTGTAATGAAAATGAAGATTTCATCATGAAACCAGAATTTATATGCAATTATAAATATTATATTTATTGCAATTAGTATTTATATGATATTCCAAATATTACAATAATTTAAATTACAGTTTATATGAAATTGTAAATGTTATATTCATTTAAATTAGCACTTACATGAAATTATGAATATTCTGTTAATTATTCTAAACGAAATTAGTATTTATATCAAAGTATAATGAAAATCCAAAACAATTTTTTCAAATTGTCACCAGAACAAAACAAAATTGTGACGAAGAAAGTTTCAAAGTGGGTGTTAGGGTATTCAGTTTCTAATATAAGAGTTAAACACGAGCCAAATACATAATTTGGGTTATAGAGTTTATGTATTTGGGGTTGTACATATTTTTACAATGGAGTGGAAGGGAAGAAAGAAGTTGTGCAAATTATAGAGGTTTTCAAATGATACAATTTCGAATTATCGAGGTTTGACTGTATTTCGAAATACACGTTCGCCGGATGTATTTTCCTTTACTGCGTGGTAGGCGGCGCTGGTATCTCGCAGGTGTGAGAGCGGAGTCTCTTCATCTGCCATGAGGAATGCTCCACAGGCGTGGGAAGATGGTCATATGGTTCCTCAACACCATTCACGTATCGCGACGGGAGACAGCGTCACTGATTAATGATAATAACGTCTCCTTATAATTCATAATTATACTACGGAAAGATATTTACTTGTCCCCTGATGTCTTCATTTTATGAAAAGAAGCACTTACTTCTTGTTGAGTGTATGGTGATCATTAACATATCAAGAAGAAATGATCAAATATGCACATATATTCGTTTTATATTCACATTTATACTGTACGATGAAAATAACAATATGTTTAACACGTAGAAATACAGGAAAAAGTTAATTTTATTTTGGATGTCATTAACATGTCATTAAGATGTAACCAAATGTGCGCATAAATTCGTTTTATAACAATATTTGTAATGCGTGATAGAAGTGGAAATATTTCTAATATTTAGAAAAACTGAATGGAATATTGTTGAAATATGGATGTCATTAAAATGTTAATAAAAAATAACAAAATGGACGAATAAATTCATGTGTACAAAATTAATATATAACTCGATATCAATATATAACTAAAAATATTAATAATTAATTCCGATATAGTAGTTCGATGATATTCTTCACTTATACAAAATGTATTTTGTTATCATGCAGTTTAATAGGAAATATAATTCCCGAGGATGTATATTTTTTATAACTAGTTGATATCTTTTAAATTCTATTAGTATTCCATTAATATTTTCCTCATATAATTTACAAGTATATGATGTTTTTGTAGGTTATACCAATTTATATTAAACATGATTTGTTTAACCCCTTGCCTTATAAAAACGTGGAGATTTGAAACAGAATTATCAGGCATAAATATTACACAATTCTTTTGATTTCAAATGAAATATTATTCTTCTGTTATCGATTATTACATTTAAAAGCAAACATAGATACAGAATATACCCAGAATTGTTCTCTTTTTTAAATAAATTATCAATGGCAAGGTAGTTGAATTGATCATACTTGAGAAATATATCACAGGGCAAAGAGCTAAATCATAATAATTGTCCATTTTTATTGTAGGTAGTTTTGAGTTGCGTTTCCTGTACATTTTTGCGAGGAATTTCAACCATAACTCTTTAGTGAGATCAACTCCGTCTCCCCCATTACTGGAAACTTCAACGAGCGTGAGCAGAGCTTCGTGTGCAGAATAGATACCCGCCGGATTATATTTACGAGACGCAAAAAAAATCCTCCCTATTAATAGTTGCACTTAGTTATGCAATCATATTTATCTGCAACACAAATGCATTGAATTAAAATCTGACAAATGCATTTAATGCAAAATATAGAACATTAATTTAAATCCCCAATTTCAATATAGCTGCAATTTACTGATTGTTCTTATTACTAAAGTTACTGTTTATAGCGCCAATTAGGAATCCGTAACTTCCTTAATTACGTAAAATCTTACTTACTTAATTTCATCGTTCTATAATCTGTATCATTTATTAATATTACTCGAGTGATTCTATTATGGATTTAATGATATTTGGATATCATAGTACTGTAATTATAGTTTCTTTTCTGCTATAGTAACTATTACATTCGAGATATATGACATTCTTATATTTTGTGATTCTTTTAATTGAAACATTAAAATAGTATTGATAAAAGTTCTTTAGAGTTAAAGTTTCATCATTATCGACGAGACAATGAATTTAATTTGAAGGTGGTAAATAATATTAATTGTTTGTAAATATCTGTTAAGATATTTACAAACAATTTTGAAATTGATCGGAATTAGGTCGTCAACGAACCTACAACCAATCCGTATACAGTTATTCGTTAATTCTAGTAATCAATATTGATCAGGCTATTGAGGTTAAAATACCCTCTTTTGCCATTCAATTCTTTCCACCAGCCGCGAATAGGGTCTGCCATTTCTGATTCGACCTGATCAATGATTCCGCGATTCAGGTTGCATTGGCTGTATTATACTATAAAATTATTCTGATCACGAAGAAAATATATTGGTACGTAAAACACTTTTTCTTATCTTCTTATTGAATTCATTAGTTTTTATCAACATAGTTTCTTTTTTTATTGTATCTCGTATTTAACCATTGTTAACTATTGTTAAAAGAAATACATAATATGTCGAAAATAATATTTATAAAAAAAGTGATTGAATATTAAATGTATCCACCAATAGATTTAATAATAAAGTATGACTCAATATTAAATAATTAAAAAAATTCTTTAATGATATGTTATATATAAGTATGTTTTAATAATTATTTAAGAAGTAAGCTCTTTTTACCGAGCAGATACAATTTTTTTATTCAGTGTTCGATTTTACAGATGAAAAAGTTGTATAATATAGTTTTTTTTATTCGATATTCCATTTTACAAATAATCCATTCAATTCAATATTTCATTTTACAAAAAAAATTGTATCACTGCAAACACAATATACGTTTATTACTGTATTAGAGAGTGCTCTGAACTAAGTAAGTACCTGTTGCAAAATTAAATAGACGCACACAGCTCACGCAGTTATTGATTAACACTAGAGCTACCGGATGGGCTAGAATGACGACCTATTTCGGATTTCTTCCTTTAAAATTTCAGTTTAATCTACCCTTTCAATTTTCAGAAAAATTACAGATTCAGTAAATTCATTTTTATTGATTTGCATAATAAAATCAAACAAACTTAATTATTCCTTAATTCTGACATTGAAGTTTAATGAAAATTGTTATTAATCTGTGCTAATACCGTAAAATCTCATTTATTCAACTTAATTATTTGAACTAATAATTCAAATAGAGGCAGGTACAATAAAAGGATCCAAATTATTGAGTTCGCAGATAACAAGAACTTTAAGTGATTGAAACCGCAGAAAATAACGACCCAATTAATCGAGGTTCTACTATGTTACAAAGAAAGGAAGTTTGTCAGTTTGACCTAATCTCAAAAGTTACTGGATTTCGATGTTTTTATAGAAATGTAGCTTTTATATACCCCTTATTTATTTTATATAATTTCATTGTTAATTTGAGATAAAAAAAACTCACTATTTATATCCCAGTCAATAAACGCCTTAACTCTAAATATTTTAAATATTCTAAAGTATTTATAGATTAATCTATTTTTAACTATTAAAGAACAATTGAAAAGAAAATAACACAAAAGACCGTAGTCTCTAATGAATCAATACAGAAAAAGTTGAACAAACAGGTGTTTATATAATTTTTAAAAATTTAATTCATTAATTTCTTATATACATTAAATACACAGTATTGTTATTTTTATTTTGATGAGCGGTAAAAAACTTTTGAACAGACCTAAACACCAGAATATTTTGGTCCTTTAACACGTTGAATGACACAAGAATATTGTACGTTTTGTATATTATTTATTCTTCCATGACAAGGATACATGGGGTTGATGCAAACATTTTGACGTTTTTGGAGCAAGTAAAAATTGGATTCATTTTTCTTTTCGGAATCATATTGTTTTTACAATGATGGAATAAATAAGCTTATAGAAAGACGGAAGGGGATAGTAGCAACCAATGGAAATTATGTAATAAATTAAGTCAATACAAATATTTGGAAACCTCTTCTTTTTATTTCTTATAAAAAAAAAGGTTAAAACTTTTGTATGAACCCAATATAAAAACGACGATTAATTATTTGGTGTCACAATGCTTACATTACCCTACTATTTACTTACACTATTAAATATTTTTATTTTACATCAGACATCTTTTATATGGTAATTATTTTTAAGTAATTCGGACGCTACAGTCATCAATGACCACGGTACAGTCACCGTGTTAACCTCTTGCTCAACAATTTCTTTCTCAACTACGATCGATACACCTACTTTGTTATTAATAATTTATTAAAAAAACACAAATTCTTGGTACATTCTATGTCTATGTTTGCTCTAAACTGTAATAACTGATAGCAGAAGAGTAATGTGTTCAATTTTTACTAAAAAAATTGAGTAATATTTATGTTTTTTAAATTCTGTTTAAAATCTTCACCACGAGTCTGACATGTTATTCTAAAGCAAGGGGTTAAGGGTTATTGTAATGAGTGATTTGATTAGTAGAAACATTGAGAAACAGACAAAATCGCAGGTAACTGTTAGTAAAATGCTACTTATAATACGAACGATCGTAATATAGAAATCAGCGACCATTAAAGTGTATTAGCAAGTTTGGTATCTGCTTTGCCCGTAATTTTATTGTCGCCCTAATCGGATCAGTTGACACGGTGCTCTGTCAAGTAATCTATTTGAATACTAGGAATATTCTGTGATATTCCGATGTACCGATCTCTTTCTGGATTCTCGCCACCCGGTCACGCTCTCACGCTTTAGACGGTCTACTTAACAGAACATAACGTTGCTGCCCCTTCGGAACGTCTTGTCTCGTGCCAAGAAACTATAAGTAAGCTCATTATAGGTCCCCGGAATCTTCTTCTTCCTCTTCTTCTTCTACTTCTTTTTCTTCCTCTTCTTCTTCTTCTTCTTCTTTTTCTTCTGTCATCAAACCTTGTTCGAAAACTTTTGAATTAGGTCACGTTTATTATATCAGGCGTGTTGGTGGAGTTTTGTTATCTCTTTATTCATGATTCGTTGATGGCGTGGCATATAATCTGCGAAGCAAACTGATGAATGGCGAAAGATGAGATGTTCAGCATTGAGTTACAGTAAGTTATATTAAAATATATACAATTTCACTGAAAATTCGAGCCTTTCAATACACGTAGATGATAACCTGATGGCTGAATTATGGATATTTTTACATTTATGTCGCATACACTACCGGTCACAAGTTTGGAACCACTTCATGTATAACTTCATAAATGAAAAATTACATATCTTGTAAATATATAAGATAAAATAACAAAAATCATATATCTTTATATTTGACTAATACTCATGCGTCCACGTTCCTTTGTCATACATAAACATTCTCTAATAAAAGTTGTTTACAAAAAATGGAAGTTTTTCTTTTAACCGAAGTATATGGTGTCAGTCCCAAACTTTTGACCGACAGTGCACGTGAGAAAGTCAAGATAATATTATTATGTGGATATTAAGAACTTAATCGGATTCTTCATGATGTCAAATTTAATTTATGATACAGATATTAAATTATATTCAGTAAATTTGAATATGTATTATAATATTAATATTCCTATGAACAAATATTAATACTGTTAACATCAGTATTAAGTTACAACTACAATGTTTATTTTAATTGCACAGTATAAGTGCATAATATTGTTATTAATATTAATATTATAATTACGTGGTTTATTCTGATTGTCGATACCAGCAATTATATGTTAATAAAATGTGCGTTTGCTTTCAGTCATGGAAAGGATAGCAGTGACATCAACACGTCCATCGAAAATACCCTTATCCACACGCTCATGTCTCCCCATTAAGACGGGTATATGAGGTTTTATTCAATTTCCCCGTATATAATTTTATCCATTTTGCACGTAGCATGTTGAAATTAATAAATGAACATGCTTAATAAGTAAAAAGTCAATTTTCAGGGAAACAAAATCCTGCTGCTTGATTGTATAATAATTTAATGACGTGTATTCCGAGTTTCACTATTATGAATGTACATATTATTGACAATTTAACAGAATCAAAAAGGAACAATAAAATATCAAATCTTCCCATGAATATAAAATAATAAATTTGGGACAGTTTGATTTATTAATGCCTCGTATCTATCGAAACTGCGGTTACACCTTTTTCTAAAATATAAAATTTGTTTCGTTTCGAGAATCATTTAATTAATAAAATATATGTTAATAAAATAGTAAAGCATCGTAGTAACATACAATTTTGATAAATTGCATGAACATTGAGTAAACTGGCTGTATAACATTAAATAAAATGTTTAAAAAATGTGATTGTAATGAAGAAAATATTTTAAATAAATGTATTGGTGATAAAATTAATTTTCATTTTAGCTGAAACTTGGCTTTTTATACACCATAATGTTATATTTGTTTGGCAGTGAAGAGTTCACTCAAGACCCTGTCTTTTTATTTTGTGGCTACTTTAACCGCGTTTACGGCGCTCGAATCTCCGACACGATGGAAATACGTGCCTCGTCAACGTATGGAACGACGAACACAGCAGAAGTACCAATAATTATCCTTTTTCAATTTGATACGTTCATAACGATCATGTATGTTTTTCATTGTTACATTGAATATTCTTTGTTTAAATAAAAATGTCGAGACATTACAATATAAAGAAAGTAATTTTTCGTTCTTTTGTAACTTTTTCCCTTGTAATGTTTTCCTATACCTTTGATGTTACGTTCCTGATCCCTTGTTTATTAACTACGTTTGTCATAACTTCGTCGGAAATTCAAAATTCGAAAAATTGCTTGTCGTCGATATCGCACGTACTTGAAATTTCGAATGGATTGGATAAAAAAATGTTCGATTTTCTTTAACTGTTTAATATACCCTTTTAGTACATCCCTCATCGCGATTTATTTTGATAATAATCTTCGTTGAGACTAGAAAAAGACTTCTAGAAAAGTTGTCGATATTTTGAAGACTTTAATCTTTCTGACGCAAAGATCATGACTCTAAAAGCATCACAAACGTACGACTCTAAAATCAGAATCATTAACAATGAACAATATTCTCAAAAACAGTGTTGAAAATCACTAGAAAAACATTAATTCGATTTTCCTCCAACAAACTACGACGATCACGTAAACGACTCTCATAGAGGAAAAAGGTCGAAGTATTCCCGAGGGCCGCGAAATCACCAGCGAACGTCGCACAATAAGAAAACATCGATGTTTCTCCGGCAAAAATCAATTTTCTGTTTCAAAGAGAAATCAAACGATTGATCAACCAAAAACGAAATATTTGCTGATAATAAATACAACAAGTTCTCCAAAAGTCTAAATAAATCTAAATAATAATCAATAATAACCCTTTGTACCGAGAAACGACTCACAGTCGCCATTTGATTCGACACAGCAAAATGATAAAATTCAATATTCAACATCAAATTTGAGGTAGCATAATCAGACATGATGTACCGAAGTAAAATAATTCCTTAACCTCTTGTCTTACAATAACGTGTGAGACTCATGGTGAAAATTTTAAATAGGACGTAACAAACATAAATATTACTAAATTCCTTTCAATTTAAATGAAATATTATTCTTCTCTACTTAATTATTATATTGTGGGGCAAACGTAGACATTGAATACCTATAAACTTTCTACTTCCCCAATAAAATATTACTGACAAAGTTGTTGTATCGGTCACAGTTAAAGTCATAGGGCAAGGGGTTAATTTTTCTATTATTTCGATTTAATACAGTCGAAAACCTAATGAACGTTTCATAAAAAAATGATGAATACATATAAAGAGAAAACTTTCAAGTGCAGAAGGTTAAGAGCAAACCATATAAAGCAACAATATACCTCGAACAACTAGCAACAGCAATAACCCTCAATTACCACGGACTTAATACAAGACAATCATCATTCTTTCCTAGAATTGTTCAAAGAACATTTCATTGTTATCAGAAAATCTCATCTTCATTTCTACGGACGTTACAGACATTTGACCGGTAACTGTGATCTCGCCCACTGCGCGCCGGCCAGCGCCGGTCACCGGTGCGCGTCCAAAGGAATCCGAACGGCACACCGTTCGCCACGTTCGTCCGAGGCACCCTCTTTTCCCATCAGGCTGGAGTCGTACAGGTGAAGCTCATATCGACCTGCCGCCAGAAATACCGCGCAGCATCGACCGTCGCCGTTATACCTGTTCTTCCTCTTACCCCCGGGGACGTGGCAGCGCCACCCTCCCCCGCTCGCCGGGAGGGGTGCACGAGAAACAGAAAGGGGGATGCGGATGGGACGATGGTGGAGGGTTTGGGGGCTGACGCACGGCCTCGCCGCCGCGGCCAATCCCTGGATCCTGGAAACCGCGGCTGCGCCCTACCAGCGGCTTCCCGCGGGGGCCAGGGGATGATGGGGACGGGAAGAGGGCGACTCGCGACAAGGTGGCGGGGAGGACTCCGAGGGCAGACGTTCCAAAGCTACCCCGACGGAGAGACACACCGAGACGCCCCTGCCATCGGGAGCCCTTCGGTCTCAGTAAGTATATCTACTGTCATCCGGTACTCTTAGCTTTCATTGCTGGCAATTGATCGCCACTGAAACTGCCCAGTAATCGGATTCACTGTGTTGCGATTCCTTCGGCGGAAACCTGGTACCCCTTACTTGGACCTAGTCAGACAGAGTAGCCAAATTAACTGCCTTGTGTTTTGTTGGAGGAATTGTAGGGTGCTAAGGTAGCTTTACCTTCTGGAAACTGATCAGAGCTGGAAGCACTGAGTAAGGACATTGACTGTTTTGTGTTTTCTTGGAGGATTTGTAAATGTGTTAGCTTTAGTTTCTGGCGACTGATCAGTGTTGAAAGTATCGAATAATCGGATTCATTGTTTTGTGATTTCTTTAACAGAAACTTGGTACCCTGTATCTGAATCTTCTCTCTAGCCCAGGCTGAGTCGGTAAATTGATTGTTTCGTGTTTTCTTGGGGGAATTGTAAGGGTGTTAAGGTAGCTTTAGCTTTTGGCAACTGATCAGCACTGAAAGAATTTAGTAGGAGCATTAACTGTTTTGTGTTTTCTTATGCGATAAAAGAGTCTTTATCAGGACCTCGGTTTGCTTGCACTTTAGTTTGCGTGTTACTGAATCGTTTAATAGTTCCTCAGGAATTTTAACCTGTCTAGTAGCGCTAGGATTAGATAAATTATATCAAGTGCTGAGAGTCGTAACGGTATAGGGTCGAGGTATTTAGAGTCTGATTTTTAATACGATATACAGAAATGGAGTTTGTCTGGTAGAAAAATTTCATTGGTTCTTGAATAGAGGACCGGTGAAGTCACCTATATTGATATTGATGTGTCTAGGACTACTGCTGGAGGCATATTGCACCCGGATGGGTTGAAGGGAGTTTTTGAGTTCATTTCCAGGATTATTGTGCTTAGATAGGCGTTTTACTCTCTGAATATTTGTTTTTTGAGTGATGAAGACGATTAGGGAAACGGGATGATTCTTTCAGGAGATTTCTGGCGGAGTCTCGATAGTCGTGTTGTGTTGAGATCACCGAGTTTCCTGGTTCGCGGTAGCCATGTATCGATTGGTAACGCTGATATCAGATTTTGGTGGATGGTGTTTGGATGAGTTATTAACTTGGCGTTTTTTGACCGTTAATTCTAATTTGTTCCAGTGTCATTTTGATTTAAAAAATATTTTAGAATATTTCTTTGCGTGCATTTTATTGGAACTTGATAATTCAATGTCCTCGAATTCAAATTTTTAATATTCTAAGTGCAAATTTTTTTGACTTAAATGTTTTTTTTTATTGCTTTTTCATTATTTATTTCTAACGCGAGTTCTATCTTATTAAAACCATCTAATGTTCATTTTAGTATAAATTTAATTTTCTTCAATATTATTTTTGTTAATTCTTCATTGTTTTGATATCACATTTCAATATTTTTTTATAGTAGATTATATTTTATATTTTGTCATTTGTTGTGTTATTTTCTTTTGATAGTGCATTAGTAACTTTAAATCAGAGGATATGTTACAATATGACGCCTGATGAACGTCAGATGTCTTAAACTATTTCTATTTTTAATAGTAATAAGAGTTCGAAATCTTAAACAATTCTTTAATCTGTGTTAAAACTATTTCAATAGGTGTCCTAACATTACTGAACAGGAGCAGTAGATCTTCACAATTATATTAATTCTTTTACTGAAAAATTGTTAATAAAAAGTTTTGAAAATTATAATAGTTGGAATACCTTAATGAAATATTAAAGAAAAATGTTAAATATTATTGTTAATACAGCACTCTATACGATATGCTAATTACATCATATCGAATATCGGTAAATAGTAACATTATTATAATATTCAACATTTTCAAAACATTTCGCTCATTAAAATTTAATTAAAAATAATTATCAGTATTTATGAAATACATACGCCCATTTGTTTAGAGTAGAACATAATTCATACACATAGTAAAAAATTATTTTAGTAAATAAATTGGTGCGAATATTTTGATTCGTGAAATAAAAACGAAGGATATTTGTATGAGTCTCCCATTAAAATTACACAAAAACGAGTGAAAGATTTCTTGAAATGCTTAATTACAGATTTCTATCATGTAGTTGAAAACATCTTTCTCCGAGCTTACAGTAACCAACCCCACAGTAATTACATAAAAAATCATACATGTCAAGAACGAAATGTATCAATAATAGGTATGCAAATAAACAACAATATATTGTTCTGCAACAGGTAATGAAATGCATAGATATATGGTGACTAATAACAATTCACTAAGGTGAATACGTGGCCATAATAATCACTTTACAACATGTGAAGGGAAATTACCTTGGGAAGGTACTCACATGTGTTCAGTCTTCTTAATATATAAGGTATAGAAGACTGGACGTTATAGATAGATGTTGATACTCTAAATATAGAGTGACCAGTAGTAACGTGTGTAAGATAATAGAAGTGTTAAGGAAATTGACGATTAACGATTACGATTCAAATATTTCATTCCAGATCGTGATTAAAAATGAAACTTTTGATTCAATAGATGTATCGCTGTTATAATTTCAAATCGAAATAGTTATTGAATCATCAAATGGATTAATTATGAATCGGGTTATTAATCAATCATTAAATTATTACACTTCTTTGCTGTGTCTTCAATACACTTTGAAATGAATGAGAATGTTATATACAAATGAGTTTGACGTACGAAATTTATAAGAAGTATATATCTATCAAGTAAAATTTGTATTATATATATTTCATTTAATAATTGTCTGATAATATTACTATTTTTAATCCACTGTTGATAATTAGAAATTAATTGTATTTAATAATCAGCGGAGGAGAAGTAATTTCATTCTCCGATTAAATCATTTAACTAATTTCTTTGACTCATAAGCATTAATCGACTAATCAAATAAAAAATTTTTGATGATTGATGTACAGCAGTTAAGAACAATTTTCGATAAAGAATTTACAGTGACAATGAAATAACATTATATTCATTAGTCTGATTGATTAGTAGTAACTTTTCAGTGATTGCAGAAATCGTCAACGAGATAATAGGTTATTAAAACATTCCATAATAATTAATAAAGTACATTTACAAACGATATAATCCATACCTGATGTTAGTATAGTAATTTACATAAAACAATGCATATAGAATTCACTAGTGCTCACTATACAATTAAAAATACCAAAATATCTAACATGTTTCACAAGTGGACTATAAGCTTCCGGCATAGCGTTACCTGTCGATAATCATTAGAATATAGTTACGTTGTATCATTTACATACAAATAATATTCATTATGTACGAGAATATAATTGTCCATTAAAATTAATTCACGCTTCTAATTTTTTATAATTAATAAAAATAACGCTTTCATTACCCCCGATACACAAATGATAGCGCACACAATCTTAATTTGCAATATAATTTTGGAAATTTGTCTTATGAAAGCTTGTATTACAGAAAAGCAATTACGCCATGTAATATTAGATTGTAACATAAATATCCTTTTCTTTTATTATTATTTTCATACCTCTTATACTATAAATACCTCTTTCTTGTTGCTTACAGTTATATACATTTACACTTAACTATAACTAAATTGGAATTCTAATGAGTTTCTATTCACAACTTTATTGGGTTTCAACCTAATAGTACACCAGATATCAAAATAAACTTATTCCTTCAGTAAACTTGAATTTCTACTGTAAGAATGCAACCTCAAGAACTAACACCTGTATTCTACAGTATGAACTTTTATAATTTTAGTGTAATGCTGAATGGATTAATTCTAAATACTACAAACAAAAATACTTCAAAACCAAACTTCCATCACTAATCTGCGAGTATTTACGCACATATAAAATCTTAAAATATGCAAAACACATGCAAGAAGTATATAAAACAGATGCAAACCATATGCGATATGCAAAATACGTAGAATAAAAACCACATATTTAGTATACACAAATGACGTAATAATTTTCTGTCCAACTCCCATACTGTTATCTTTTCGCAATAAAAACATGCATTTGCATGAATAACCGCAGTCTATTCATCACGTAACTAATAAAAAACGAAAGAACAAGTAAACATTCGGTACATTAAGTCCCAAACAGGAACTAATATTTCGAAATATCTTTATAGAATGCCTTTTAAAGCTATCAAAGATATATTAAGGCTATCCGGCGATTTTTTATTTTCCTGGCGTGCTGTCAGTAAAATGACCCAGTCTGCTGCGCGATTTAGCAAGCGAAAGACGTGTGCGTTTTAGTAACGACATAGTTAGATATTCATAATTTTCTTTAACACTAGATTTCCGGAACGTGTCAATGTCACGCATATTGAATTTTATAAACATTACTTGGTAAACGTTTACGTCGGTTTTGACTGCTACAATTACACGAATACATACTCTAAAAGTCTATTTTTAAATCCCTAATTCTCAAGATCTAAACGAAGGAATATTAATTTTTCTAGGAGCAATAGAAAAAACCGTGCAATGAACATTCGTAAACCTAGTGTTAATCCTTTGCACTTCGAATTTCTTTTGTATTTCTTCCTCGATAACTCTATACTATTATGATACTTTATTTGAAATGTATTTTAAAGAATAGTTAGTTTGTAAAGAGCAGTGTAATTTATAATTATTAATAACAACGATTCTTCTTACTAATAATATTGAAAATAACATAATAACATACTCTATTTTAAAAATACCTTGATAAAGAACCACACCTGTGAATAAAGCTGATGTCAAGTCACGCTCGACACAGAAGCGCAAAGGATTAAATATTGTCTACTGTGTAGATCCCACGTACATGTATATAGTGACGACCACTAAAGTAAAAGTGCACAGGGGCAAGGAGAATCGGCCGCACGCTCCATTTTGGTCCTTCCAGGAAACATAGTAACCGAGTCTTCGAGTCCTTTGGATTCGGTAAACATAAAAATCCGCCGTCGCGCCGAAACAAAGTCCGACACCAATGTTCGTATGTCTCACTTTATCGCATTTCGTTTCGCTTGTGTTCCTTGTTGCGCGAGTCGGCCAATAACAAGGACATGCCGAAACTAAGCCGCCATAGTTACCAGGTCAACAGCCGCTAGTGGACGTCTCCCCCTGCCCCTGTGCACTTTTAGCTAGGCGGTTGCTGCTATAGACGTGGGAGCTGCACTATACTACTATACGCATACTAATATCACGGTAGCTCGATCGGCGACCAAGCTAAAAGTGGACAAGGGCAAGGGAACTCTTCAATTTCAATGTTTTCATTACATTTGATATCATACTTAGTATAAATATATATATACTAAACACTGCAAAAGTTTTTATGAAATAAGTACGTAGTTATCTATGAGCATAAGTGAAATTCTAGATACTTTTCTTGCACGGAGATCATCAGTTGAAGTGTTTACAATATAAAACAAGACTGTGATATAACATTGTTACTAAAAATTTAATGACAAGCTAATAAGTATAGACAAGTGTATACTTCTGATTTCTCATTCAGTAGTGGCATATTGATGCATAATCTGCAAGATACTGTCTACTTCTGAAGGTATACAACACTCTGTGAACGGAGTTTAACAGAACTGTAGAGAATTTTGTTTTCTCTCGTTACGTTTCATTTCATCGTATTCGGCCTCGCTTTCGTTCTTTGTTATCGCCGCGCGCCAATAATGACCATACGTCAAAAGCCGAGGCGGACCCAGCATCATAAGTGGAAGAGTCCCCTTGTCCCTGTGCAATTTTAGCTTGGTAGCCGATGGAGTTAATGTTAGAGTTTCACGGTATAGGTAACCCCGACATAACACAGTTGTTACGTTCCTAAAAAATGCTGTATTATCCGAATCCGTGTTATACGAAACAAATAACTGGTGCAAAAATGGGAGATGGGTTCCAAAAATTAGAAAAACAATTACCATTTCTAAAAGAGGTTTAATAATACGCACTCGAACAATTTTAGTCTATATATAATACGGTAAAAAGAAAATACGAAATTTGAAAATGAACTTAATACTCCACGAACAAAATAGGATTTCGAATTCTAATAAATTTCAAACCTCTGCAGGCAAATCTGATACGACGTGCACGCTCAAATGCAACATTTCCGATGAGATATCTTGGGCACTCGGAAGCTCTTATTTCGTTCCGTGTTGTACGGGGATTTCTCTAACTTCGAACTTTGCTCTTAAAAACTTTAAGCGTTGTACGGGGACTTCTCGAATTCTCAAACCGTGTTCTAGGATGCCGTGTGATATGAGGGTGTTTCCCAATTCTGAAACTGTGTTACAGAAGTGTCGTGTTATGCGGGGGTTCCCTGTACTTCTGTCAATAATGAAACAGGCTGAAAATAAATAACGAAAGGTGGAATGAATTTCTGTTTACAGGCCCCGTTCCAGATTCAGCTGAAAGGTGGAGGGCCCAGGGACGCAAGACACGAAGGAGTCGTTAAACGACTCGAAGGGCAAGGACGGCGCGGACATCGCCTCTACGCTGAGCGGTTTGTTCGCCGGACTTCCGGCGTTGGCCGGTCCCCAACGCCTCGCCAATTCCCTCAGGCAGAAGTTCGCCAATAACTCCGGTAAGTTTATGAATTTTCTTCGGTCCACGGCGTTCGCCCTTCGTCATGGAGGCTCGTTACGATCGTTGACGAAGTTACCGTCCCCCTGCACGCCCACCAGTCACCGTAATTAATAAACGAGGGTGTCGACACGCGTTTAACTACCTTCGGCTGGGACCGTCGGTTTACGAATGATAGGTTCGCGAGAATAATTAATCTGTTTTCTTATGGAAACGTGCTGCTTGACCGAGGCGTTATAAGTTATGTGAGATAATATATTATGTAATTCCTCGGATGAAATACAGGGTATCTTAAGAAGTGTATAATTGGAAGAGAATCGCTGTACGTGAAACGTTAAGCGAAAAATTGTAGAATAAAACCTTCTTGTATGTCGCTGAGTTTTTGAGGTAATTACGTTTGAAAATTTGTTGGATATCTGTGGTGTATAATAGGGATTTACTGATATCTCTTCGTGAATCAGCGTTTTTACTTCTTACGTGTATCAGTGAATGTGTATTGGATAGTTACGAAATTAATTACCTTGGGAATCAAGTGTTCTGTAAGAAAGTTTAATTCTGTTTTAGACTTAATTTCACGTGTGAATTTAGTCTTTTTCCAGTTGTACTACGATTTCGGGGACACTCTGTACGTTTCTGGTTTTGGAAAATATTTGGAAATTATCAGTGATGCAGTGTCTGTTGTGTTTACGGTTATCATTAGAATGAGCTTTACGTGAGATTCTTAAAATTATCAGTTGCATAAGGTTCTTTGTTTTCAATTGTTATTTGTTAGGTAATTTGTTTATTTCTTTATTAATTTATGAGATTTATGTTTGGACTGTTAGATTAGCGATGGTATTGCGAAATTAATTCTACATAGTAGAAGTACTTTTGATGTATTCATATGATTTAACTTGGGATTTACATGTTTAGACATTCGATTGATGTTTATTTTTGTTGTTACAACCCAATACCTCAATAGTGTAATGTCTTAATAAAAATTATTATCATATTTTTGTTTTCATGACTTGAAGGAGTAACTAAAAGGGGTCAAAACTTAAACGACAATCGTTTCCTATAGTTTCAAGGATAAAGCAAAGATTAATATTTCAAAGATATGAAATATAGAATTCATTGAACTTCAACACTCTGCAAATATACTAAAAATTATTATAATCTAAACAAAAGGAATAGAACATTGGATCTGAATCCCATAATCCACTTCATGAATGTAGAAATCAATCAATGTTTATTGTCTTCGTCTGTTCAATAAATAACTTAATATTTTAAATAAATTTTACATATGTTGTATAATCTGATGCAAAATCTATCTAAAATAATTCTCTATATTTTCGTTTTTACTGTATATTCATGTATATCCAATTAAAACAAAAATGTCGATATTACTTGCTTATATTTCACTTATTTTGTGTGAGATTCGTGATTCAGTCAACAAGGATTCTTGTTAACCTCAGAAACGCTTACAGTACCTCCTACAGTTAATACGAGTGATTGTATAATAATCAGTACGAACGAATAAAATACCAACCATTCCCATGAAACAATTACCGCAAGCCGTATTTACGAAGTAAATTCACGTCATCGGCGAATCGACCTTCACCCTCGTTTCACTGGCAACAGCCCCACGTATCTATCTCTGGTAACTCGATACCGAATACAAGGCATAGGTAACTGGGTACCTCGAGGGGGAGCCTCCACCCGGTGTTAGGTTCTACCAGAAGCAACCGAAGAGTCAACTTCTAGCTAGACGGAGCGAGAACCTTCATCAAAAAAACTGAAGATGAATACGTCTGCGCCACCTCTAGTACCAAAAGGTCGGGTTGGGGTGGGATAAACGCCGATCAGGCCGGGTCAGGGCTCCCCTATTTTTTTCTCTCTTCAAATTGTCTCATTTGGTCTGCCAATCGAGTTTAGAGCGAACCCAAAGAAAAAAGAAAATAGTAATGATAAAAACGGAAACGAGCGGTCGATCTAAAAAGAAAAAAAAACAAAAGCAAAATAAAAAAAGAAAAATTGCATGAATTTCGGGAGCTAACCGTGCCAACTCGGTGATCTGTTGTAGGTTATCCCCGGCCCGGCCTGATGCGCCCCAATCGCGACGATCTCTCCGTCACTCCCGAGTTTAGTTGTTATTAAACCCTGGAAGACGATCCTGATCCATTAAAGGCGAGCACCTAAAGACCGACTACCGCCATGTCGACGACTATACCCATTCTCAACATTGAGCTCAACGAGCTCAAGGAACTAGTATGGATGAAGTTGCAAGAACCGAAAGCTCAGCGCAAGCTCGTGCTGATCATCGTCTCGATAGCGTTGCTACTCGACAACATGCTGTACATGGTGATAGTGCCGATCATACCCGACTATCTGAAGTACGTCGGCGCGTTTGGCGACATCGAGGAGGAGGTGAATACGACAGGACCGCCGGTCCATCACGGTCAAGACTCCGCTACGGGTATTCTGTTTGCATCTAAAGCGATCGTTCAGTTAATGGTGAACCCTTTTTCTGGGGCGCTGATAGACAGAATCGGATACGACATACCGATGATGATAGGACTCTGCATAATGTTTCTGTCGACCGCGGTCTTCGCCTGTGGAAGAAGTTACGGCGTCCTATTCTTCGCCAGGAGTCTCCAAGGAGTCGGATCAGCGTTCGCAGACACCAGTGGACTGGCCATGATAGCGGATCGTTACACGGAGGAGTCTGAACGCTCCAAAGCGCTCGGTATAGCGTTAGCCTTCATCAGTTTTGGGTGTTTGGTGGCACCACCGTTCGGTGGAGCCCTGTATCAGTTCGCTGGGAAGGAGGTTCCCTTTCTGATCCTAGCCTTCATCAGCTTGGCCGATGGATTCATGTTATTGCTAGTGATGAAACCTCTCCGGGAGCAAGTGAAGGAAAGACGGGCCGATCAACCACCTTCGATACCCATCTGGAAGCTGCTGATGGACCCCTACATCGCAGTGTGCGCGGGGGCTTTGATGATGGCCAATGTGGCTCTAGCGTTCCTAGAGCCTACGATCTCGCTATGGATGGAGGACCACATTACTCACGACAACTGGAAGATGGGTATGATCTGGCTGCCGGCGTTCTTCCCACACGTCTTCGGCGTCATGATCACCGTGAAAATGGCCAAACAGTATCCCCAACACCAGTGGTTAATGGCTGCCTCAGGTCTAGCTCTAGAGGGTCTCTGCTGTTTTATAATCCCTTTCTGCACCTCGTACAAGGTCCTCATGATCCCGTTGTGCGGGATCTGCTTCGGTATAGCTCTGATAGACACCGCTCTGCTGCCGACGTTAGGCTACTTGGTGGACGTGAGGTACGTGTCTGTCTACGGGAGCATCTACGCCATAGCAGACATCTCCTACAGCGTTGCCTATGCAATCGGCCCCATAATAGCTGGCGGAGTCGTCGAAGCGATCGGCTTCACTGCTTTGAACGTAGGCATCGCCTTCTCGAACTTGCTCTATGCACCTGTTCTGGTATACTTGAGGCATATCTACGACTTCAAGCCGTTCCAGGACGAAGCTGATGTCCTCATGCAGGACCCGCCTGACAAAGAGTATCAGACGTACGTGTTGCAAGAGCAAAGACCTCTTTCCGGCGATGTGGGCAATCACTTGAACCAATCACGCATGGAGACCAATGTGGACGCGGGCTACGATCAGAATTATCAAGCACAGAACTATGAGCAACCCGGATACGGGCAGAATACGAACGCTGCCGGGTACAATCAGGTTCAACCAGGTTATGAACAGCCGCCAGGATACGAGCAACCGGCCAATTACAACCAGAACGCTCCGGGATACGGTCAAAGACCCTACGGGCAGGAACAGCAAGGACAGATGGACATCAACCCGTTCAGGAGACCTAACCCAGATCAGAGATCTGCCGGAGACAGCAATCCCTTCAGACAAGGGATGTACTAATGTGGCTCGCTGACGCTGAACAGTCTTCGGGGGCAAGCTTCCAGAGGATGAACTATGACGGCGCCTATCCCTTATCGGTGATCACGAAGTGTGCCGTCGCTGTGATTCGAACTTGTCGAGGGAGACTTCCAAAACGATCATTTCGATATGTTGTTTCGTCTTGATGGGAATACGTCGTAAATGGTTGTACATTGTACCTTTAGCGGTGCTCTGGAAGTCGATCTGTGTAGTAGTGTCGAAGAACTTCATTGATCGTAGGAATTAGTGTTGTTTATTATTCGGGGAGGGGGGGGGGGGTATGCAATGGGTGGATGTTGATACGGGAGGTGGGGAGCCAGTGCGTAGAACATAAGTTCTGTGAAGATGTGGTCCAAGTTCCGTGTTGGCTGCCATGTTGGGTCCTTCTTTTGAGTTTGTATCAGTGAGTTTATTCGGTACAGTGTGGTTTAGTGAACAAATGGAACTTCTTAATATGGTTTATAGGAAATTTGCATTAAATGTGTTTTAATTTTTTCAATCATTAAACGTTAGTTTCAATGAGCATGTTTAAGTGAAGAGGAGCGTCATGAGAATTGTATAGTTTTTTAATTGTTTGGTTTTTGTTTTTTTTTTTTGAGGACGATTTAAATTTGTTGAAAAGTTAACATGGCATTCAACGCGTGAGGAAATGCTGGAGGATAATTAATGATGAATTTCCACGACACGTCGGAAAATCGAATAATATGCACAAAAATTAATAAATAAAGTAAAAACTGTTGAAATGTACTACGAGGAGAAACATTATGTGGATTGAAGAATATTAGAATGAAAAGAAAAGATGGTGATATTCCAGTGTAAATCACATAAGTGTTGTGAAAGTATATCGAGGAAAAAAATCTGAGTGACTAGCAGAGTTGGATGAAATATAACTTCATTGGCTATAGTGAACATATACAGGCTGCCCTAAAAATATTAATCAAGACTATGTATCTTAACTTTTGATTTAGAAATTGAAGTTTACTTCCCTTAAATGACAGTTTATATTTTTAAACTACATTGCACGTCAATAAAATATTAATATTACACTGATAATATAAAATTAATTTTTACGAATAGGATATTTTAACGAAGTTTGAAATATTTGATTGAAGAAACCGAATAATTTCGCAAATTTGGCTATGAATTAACTTTGATATTTCCTAAGTCTGTCAAAGATCTAATTTAAGACTTAACCTCAAATATATAGTTCAGATTAAAGTTGAATTAAATCAAATCTAAATGCACCTCAGACTTGATCAAGAATAATGATTATAATAATCACGAATTAACACAAGCAATTGAGAAATATTTCATAACTTAATATTAGAACAACCTGTATCTGCAAAATTATATACATAAAAATTTGTTCAAAGTCATCAAAATTCATGCATCGAAGCTTTTAAAAAGTAACGATTTGTCGTGTACTCGAGATTCCATTAAAACCTGAAGTGACACATATTTTATGATTCTATTACATCATGAAACGAAAACATCAATCATGGCTTAACGACCACTTTATCGATAAAAAAGAAATAAATTACTGTCCAACTTTGCCGCGAAGGAATGACGGAGAATTGATTCTTGAGGACAGGACTTAAGGTAGCAAAACGGCAGCGGAGGCTTCCCCTCAGCAAGGACCTTCGTTCGCTTGCAAACTCTTCAGTTTTTATGAATTTGATTTCTCAACTTTCTTGCTGAACCGAAGTATCATATCATTAGTTTAAGGCGTCGGTTAAAACATTTAGCCGTTAAAGCTTTCGTGTAGGTAGTTGTATAGAAAACTGATAACGAGATATCTAAAAAAAATGAAGTATCGCCTCAGCCACGGTGTAACTCGTATACATATCATTATCACGCAAACTTAACGTTCTATTGTTAATAGCCGAGGAATATTTTAAATTAGTAACCTGAATTTAACCGTTGAAGGTCATCGAGGATTTTAAAGGATGTTGAACTCGTATTAGTTTCGTTGTATCGGTACGTTAGCTTTGCTAATTCGAACGTTCGCTAATCAGTGAATTTGAAATGTAAAGGTCAGACGTTTTATACAGTTTGATATTTATAATTTACTATTTAAACTGCGGGCGAGGATCAATGAGACTTAATTAGTTAGCGTTCCATTAGCAATTTTTAGTACTTTTTCAACTACGACGTAAGGCAATAAGCGTACCAGGAGTCACTGGACAATTGCTCGCAAAATTGTTGTCCTCTTTCTTTTTCTTTCTATAATGTAACGCCAAATATTGTATACTCGAACGAAATGGAAATCCGTTTTCAATATGTTTCCTTGAAAGATTTTCTTTCTCTCGGGGCGAGTACTTTCGCATTAGACTACGCCAAATTTTGCGAGTAATTGTTTATTGAACGCTACATATCTGTATCCTCATGAACTGTTCATTTTATAAGTAGAGAACTTTTCTCTTCTGTTGGTTTGTCAGTGGAAATCGTACAATGTTTAGGTAATACGTAGACGTACGTTTCTATATGTATATATATATATGCAGATTAATAATTATCATGTGCCAGCGACTCGCACGTAAAGCTTCACGAGTCCTTCTCAATCCATATTTATGCTAACTAGAGACTTCCTTTCATCACGTGTCAGTGTTCACGACAAAAGTTCAAAGAATATTGTTGCTTTGGTAACAGTTTAACGGGTCAAACACGTTTATCTTTCTTTTCGAGTGTCGTTTTTAAGTGAATTTGTTAAGCTGATGCTTACGGAATGTCGTTTTTGTGCGATTAAACCTATTTCATTCAAAACAAGCTCATAAATATAATCTGTTTTAATTTGTCAGACTTTTAGAAGCATTAAAATTGGTAACGTTATTTTAAATGGTCATTTAGCTTAATCCATGAATATATTAAGTGACCACGTGATCATTACAAATAAAAATACAGACTGCACAATATAAATTCTTGATGGGAATTTTTACTAAAATTATAAAAATTACTATAACTAGACTATTTAAGCTCATATAAATTTTAATTTTCATAGAGAAATTTAGAAAATGCATTATTGTTATTATTAATATGTAGAGAAAATTAATCCCTTCTCTTATGGTTCCTCTCTCGGCTAGAATCAGAAGAATTATTTCATTGTTATAAGTCTTTCAGAATATTATAAATTAAATATTATTAAAGTGTGCAAATCAGTAACAGATAGACAAATTTTATTGAATAAAGTGCTTTCATTCGGGGACGCAATTCCATTAAAAATTAAACGTATTCTACCTTCAATTATCCCAACGAACGTTCAAAGTGGATTTTCTTAGAAACAAAATTCAAAGATTTATTTTGTCACTTATTATTTCACATTCCTGATTTATTTTGTCACGTGTATATGCACAAATTTTCAATCTCCAACCAATACCTATTGTTAACGCATTGTTGATCGGAAATTTTACGCAGTAGCTATCCCATGTAACCAGCTATTATAAAAGTGAAACAATTTAAATAAACCTCAATGCACTTTATTAATACATAATGATTTGAAATGAAACTTCGGGCATACCTTTTATATAACTTTGAATATTTTGCTTCTGCAATATTCTACATTGCAGAATGTAGTCTTCTGCACTGCGTTTCAAAAACTGATATAGCTAATCCAAGTGCAAACACGAGTTAACTCGTGAACGGTCAACAATGTGTTAACCCTTTGTACTCGATTTAGTTCCAATATTGTTGAACATAAACTTGTATTTATTTTTAAGGAAATGAATTAAAGTAATTTATAGCGGTAGAATTATTATTTTAATTATAATTTTTATTACTATTACCATTATAATAAGATTTAACTTTTATAATCTGTTAAAGTGTGGTACCTTTTAGAACAATTTCCAACGTTCTATGACAAATTTGCATTGTCCTCTCTAGTGTGATATACGAGTGCAAAGGGTTAACTATTAAAATCTCTTTTGTCCATTCAAAATCTCTGTATTCCTTGAAAGTACGTGTCAAACGAAGCTCCAAAACGGCATTCGATGAGCACTGGCTTGACAGCTTAATCGTCGAAACACGGCTAAAGAAAACTGTGCCTGCGAGGCTCGTCAAATTTTACGCTCGTGTCCACAGCATAATCGTACCTACTCGTCAATACTCAGAGGTGTCGCGGGGAAACGAACTTTTTAAGAAAGTTTCCGGCAAACGACGCGCGCGGTTGGAACGCTCGTCGACTTCCGCTCTATGCTACGGCCATCGCGGAGTACTTAGTTCGAAGGTCGTAAAACGGTCACGGTCATATATATTAGTCGATGAGAAACCATCAATGGCTTCGGTATCACTTGTTCGTCGTCGCGATCTTGAGAATCGTCGTGTGCGTGCTTTGAGTTCACAGTGCCTCAACATTCGAGTTTCTACCCCCCCCCCCCCCTCCTTTATGTCGTCCGCTCTCAATTCAATCCCAAGGGATGGGTTTGAACCTAATTCTTGAATTCTCGAAATTCTCGAAACTATGTATGATTTCGAAACTAGAAGCTCTCGAAAATTAAAGTGCTCATTCTGCTTTGCAAGAGAAATATCTTCTTTTATGAGATAGATAATTATATTTTAATTTTCTATAAGCATATCCGAACAGGATCTTAACAATATGCGAATATATATAATCAGTTTCTTGTTTAACACTAAAACTACGGAGCAATTAAATCGACTTTCTGAAAGTTCTCTATAGAAACTCCGAGAGTACGTCTATTGAGACTTTAGTTGATTTATAATTCAATTTGAGTATTGCCAGATCAATTTCCTTAATAATTTCTCAGAGGAACATCTGTTTTCTTTTTAATAATTTGCAAAATGAAGAAATCAAGTATGGGTCATTTTGACCCATCTGGTAGTTTTAATGTTAGGAACGCTATCATTTTTCGAAGTTTTTCTGCATCTAATCTAAGTACTTCTTTCATTTTATCATATATTCAAGATGTTCTTTTTTTACCTGAGTTTCGAGAGACTTAAATAACGGAAAAAGCGCAAAATTTGGAATTGTCGAATTCTTCTTGGGCTGCGAGAGGTTTCGAGGTTTCGAATAACCCATCCCTAATGTGTACACGACTTAAAGCAGCGAACGTTTTTAGACATATACATACGTAGCTTAGCCATATTTTTCTGTACCTGTATAGCGAATGTTTGTTTCTGTAGCTAGTACACTAAATAAGTCAGTTGCGCGAATCACCTGAGAAACATTTATAAATTATAGGTTACTTTATGCGCCTTTGTATTCGAGCGTTGAGTTACATGACCGAGGGATATACGCTACTTTAATTATTAGCACAAGTTCTGCTAGGGTTCAAGATCACTTTTGTTTTTTCCTTAAAAGGAATAACGAATGAATGTTGTATTTTTAGATAATTAATTCAAATTAAGTTACTTGATGTTGATGTTACAATGATTTTGATTTTTAAATATCCTTTTCTACGATAGTTTCAAAGATACTAGAACAGATGCTTTATTTTTGGATAATTCGAATTGAGTTACTTAATATTGGTATTGCAATAGATTCATGATTTCAGTTCATAAATATCCTTTTGTACGATAGTTTAAGAGGTACTAGAATAAATAGCTTCGAACTGACCCTTATCGTTAGTAAAATATTCGTGTAAGAGATAAGTGTCGTTCGACAAGTAGGCGTGGAGAGAATGTTAGGGGAATGGCTTAAAAAATCGATGGAAAAATAATTCGGATAAGCTTAGAATGAATATAAATAATTTGTATATGTTCCATATATTTTTTAGTAGCGTGTATGCTCTTCGAAAGTATAAATATTATTAATCTTTCGATCATTTACGCCGCGAAGTATAATACCTAAATATACATATATTTTTTATGAACAAGCAACATGAATCATTTGGGTGAATGAAGAAATAAATATAAAAGTATTACGTTTATCTCTTCGTTGAAGATAATATTTTTGATTACGATCGATTCTAAATAAATTACAGTTTCGTTATAAAAGAATGCTCTAGAAAACAATTCGTTTCTGAATAATTGAAGGTCTAGTTGATTCACATTGCATAACACAACAGAGAAATTGTACATGTACCCGCAATAGTGATTTCATTTCTATGAGCTGGCCTCTATGAATCTTAGCATAATAATTAACGAAATGTCAACGTATTACTTGCCGATGGTTATCGGAGTTTAAAAGAGTTGTTACGATTTTTCGTCGACGAGATTGTTTCTGGTTTATATTCGGAAACGTGGGGAGAGACGGCTGGGATATTAGAATGAATTGTTGCTATAAATTTTTCTATGGTAAAACATATAGTTACGCATATGTTGTAGTTGTTGCGACTGTTCGAGACGAGCCGCAACAACGGCGTTCGTTGTGACGAAGCACCCAAACGTTGTCAGTACCATCGATGTGAAATTGATTACTATAAATTCCGTAGAATTAATTTTCAAGAAATGTTTACAAATATCTTTAATTCTTTGAGTAGAAGTATCACTGCAAACGTAATTATTAATTTGCCAGTTTTATCGATTAAAGAAGTTTGAATTATCCTTCCTTGGAGTAATGATCAGAAGTCAAATTTAGAAGCAGAAATGAAATCTTTAAAATTTTAAATTGGAAAGTTGAAACGTTAAATGGATTTTTTAAACCAATTTTTTCTTTCAAAATTAAATTATTTAGTATTGTTTGCATCGTGAATATACAACGAAAGACTTTTCGGTCGCGCGAAAGAAACAAGACAAATTTTCGGTACTTTATCACAAACATCTTCCCATTTAATTTAAGTTACTTTGTATTATAGCGGAGTTATATAATATTATACCGTATTATGTACGTGTCGTGTATATAAGATGTATAATATTATATAGAAAGTATATAAGCGTACTTATATAGTAAATTCTATTCGTACGATTGAACGCAGCTTAATATAAAACTTTGGGTACAAATTTATCTGGTTGGTACAATTCTTGGTAAGATGAACACCTTAGCCCGCGAACATTTAGCGAATTTTACTAATTAGGTAATTTTGTACTTATAATTTGCAGGAATCTTGTACACGTAGAACTACGACTAAAACTAAATATTTCTTTGCATTCGACCCGTCACAGTAATCGGGAACAAAAAGATAACTATCGAGCAAGGCGTTGTAATGTACTTACATCGTAAGTTGTATCACAAATATAAATATATATACACTCGTATATACGTATGATATGTCGCGAAAATACATAATCGTAGCCTCTTTCGTCCCTTGTAAATAAATTAGGTGTGTTTGAATATGGGATTAAAAGTAAACATTAGTACTCAATTATTTGTGGGAATATAATGGTCAAAGGAAGATTGTTTGAACATTTCTTACACCGTCTAGAAGATAATGCGTGATGTTTGGAGAACATAAAATTATATGAGTAAATGTCTAATTCGTTTCGCAAGTAACTTAAATTTAGACCTAATTATCATTCAATCCTAGTAGATATCGTTCGATTTTAAACCTAGAATTAAATTAAATTTAAAGGTAGAATTAGTTAATGTATTATGAACCAATAATTATCTCGAGGATATATTTGATTCAATTAATTTTAACACCTAAGTTATGAATTTTAATATGAATGTAACTCTTATCGATTAGACGATGTACATTAGACATACGTTTTATTTAATCCTAAGCAAGACTTACAGAAATTTGAATCTATGCCCAATTAAACTCCAGAACAAACTTTCATTCAATTTCGAGTTCAGAATGATTCAAACTGGAGTTTGCAGTTAATTAAAAGTTTCCTTAACTCGCGTGCCAGTAATTTATATCTAATTGAATTAGTTCTTTCCAGTCCAACTTTATCCTAATTCGTCTATCGATTGAATTTAAACGTAACCTAAAATAATTATCTGCATATCAGAAAGTACGAAGTGTAGGTGAGTTTTATATATAATGGATATTTAATAACAATTTAGTTCAACAATTTGGGTCAGAAATTATGTAGTATAAATATAACGTATGAATATAAAATTCCTAGATTTCATTGAATATAATGTAAAAAAATAACCTAGTATTTTTTAAGAAACTTCCTGTATAAATAAATTTCTGCATTCAGACGACTTAACATCTGTTTAAACAATACTTCTACACTGTGGTTTTTGACAGAATTGAGTACCAATATTTACTGAGATATCCCCGAAGAAAAAAATATATCTCCTTATTTCCATTCGAGGGACCTGCGTTACGTATCTTGCCTACATGTAACATATCAGTGTGTAGCGACAATGAAATCAATTGCGTGCGAACTAAATGCAAAATATTCGGAGGAAGAACAGAACGGAACGAGACGAAAGAAAACAAGAATATAAAGTGTGTGTCGAGAAGTGTCATAGGCGCTTAGGTTCCTCGTCATATTTTTCTCAATTTCGTGTGTTCATTCCCCATTCCTGTTGAACCTGCGAACGAATGGTGAAGAGAGTAACAAAGATGATTGGATTGATGCAAAAATAATGCAAGTTTTAGTTTCAGAGGTAAATAACTGAAATCCATGTGAAATATCCGAAGTTAATTAATTAATTAGCATGTTTCTCAAAATCAGTCTTCCTTCGTCGTTAGTCATATTTAAACGTAGACGTTTCTTCTTTACAATTTTTGCAAGAATTGAATTGTTGACAGTTAGTGAAATCGAATTCTCCATTGTACAAATCTTAGAGCAGGCAAATCTAAAACTAAAATTAAAGAAATTTCCTTTTTAATTTCTCTTATTATCAACTCTTAACGTATTAAACTTCCATTATCATAGCATCAATCCGATACAAACGATTCTGGAGATTACTATCTACTGTAGCAGATTAACGGTCGTATTTTAAGACTGTTTAAAAACATACAAAACAAAAAAAAAACAGTGAAGAAAAAAAAACCATAGCAAACTGCAATACACTCGCACTTCCGTCGTGCATAATACACCGGAACGAAACGCACTTGCACCAACGAGTATATACACACATATTGGCGTACACATGAGTATATAATTATATACAAGGCGCAAAAAAAAAGTGAAGAAAATAACGAAAG
The DNA here is from genome assembly GCF_051020985.1 of Nomia melanderi. NCBI lineage: Eukaryota > Metazoa > Arthropoda > Insecta > Hymenoptera > Halictidae > Nomia > Nomia melanderi. The sequence goes on along the minus strand of NC_134999.1, from coordinate 2,793,405 downwards.
TACATGTGAGATATGAGTTTACGTACATAAGCAGGACACGCATGTATGTATGTACATTTAAGGGAAATCAAGTATTGAACTGCGTATTTACTTGAAATCTATGATACTGTAACATTGTTGAACCGGTTATTAAACATGTCATTGTTACCGAAGAATACCTTGAGTTGTGCTCTTTAATTACCACGGGTTACCTCTACGTTAATTAATTTCTTCCACGACATTAAGATCGTTCAATCGGTCGATTTAATGTTGCCAGTTAATACATCCCAATTTAATTAACTCGAACCTTATAGAGGTCATCTGTCAAATATACTTAAGTTTTACAAATATTTAAAGTAAATATTGCACTACATTTATATAATTATTCTAATACTATATAATAGAATATTGTCAATAGTTAGGTTGCCATTGATAATGTTTTATAATTATTGATAATCCCTCTTAATCGAGAAAATCATTTAATCTACTAAAGAAACATTATACTAATTAATTATATTCCAATTCAACCCTACTTTTTAACAATCGTATATACAAATATAATTAATTCTTACTGTACGAAGTTCACTAATTAAAAATTACAAACGAATTTACACGAATATTATAAGCAGTCAACGCTTAACATTTCAAACGTATTATCATTCCGTTTATCAAAGAGATTCCAGAATGAATTTACAAACCTACAGTTACAACTTCCCCAGACGTTGTAAAATATTTAAACGGCTCTCGTAGATATTGGAACGAGGCTTAAGCATCGTGAGCTTTGAGAAAATGGCGGCACGCGCCGCGCGGAATTCGGGCCTAATGAAAAAGCAAGTATAAAACACGCGGTCGGAAGAGGGAGGCGAGAAAAGCATTGATGGGATGTCTGCGGGGCCCAGTGTCAACCTAACCCCATCAAAGTGTAATAATATTTATATTAGGGCGCGGCTCGAAGGGTAAGAGACATCGTTGGGGTTCGTGCAGGGGAACGAGGCATTTTGAGGGGTGAACTGCCCTGAATATCCTGGAAACTTCCCCGATATGTTTACGAATGGTTTGCTCGTTCGTCATTCCCGATATCGATCTAACTGATAATTGGATTTGTATATCAGGTAGCTAGACAGAAACGTTTTTATTGGTAAAAAAAACGTGGATGGCGAATCTTAACCCTTTGCACTCCGAATTTCTTCTCACATTTTTTCCTCGATAACTCTGTATTATTACGATATTTTATTTGAAATGCATTTAAAAAAATAAATAGTTTGTAGAGAGCAGTGTAAACGAATCTTTTTACTAATAATATTGAAGATAATATAATAATATAATCTATTTTAAAAATATCTTGACAAAGAATCACACCTATGAATAAAACTGAGTCACGTTCGACATAGGACCGCAAAGAGTTAAGGTATTATTGACCGGTCACGAGTTAACTCGTGTTTATATTATACTTGCATTAGCTATTTCAATGTTTAAAACGCTGGACGATATAGAATATTGTGGAAGCACAATATTCAAAGTTATATAAAAGATGCGTTCAAAGTTTCATTTTAATTCATTCTGTATAAATAAAGTATATTGAAATTTATTTAGATTGTTTCAACTTTCATATTTAAGTATGAAATAATAACCGGTTACACGGGATAGCTTCTGCGTAAAATTGCCGGTCAACAAGATGTAAATTATTGCACGAGGTGTAAGTGTTAGTAGAAAATGATGAAGGTTTGGTAATTCAATGTTTAACGATCAATTATTTTTTAGTAATATTCATTTCATCTATAAAAGCAATAGAATTTTGACTAAATGCAGTGAAAGTGATAGAACATTTATTATAATAAAACCAAAAATATGTCTTATACTAGAACAAGTATAATAAATAGAAGGGTAAACATAAAGAATAAAGTCTAAAGAGTTCTTTCGAAGATAATATAAAATTTCTTTTATTGCCACATTATAAAGTATTGTTAAAGAATGAATTTATATACCTATTTAGAATGATCCAGGCACGTATTGTAATATAAAAAATAAATGATTGGTTGATGTAATGGATACTTTTTCGTCTTATGATATGCTTTATTTCAGATAATATTGATGTACATCAAATTTGTTACTTATGGAGTTAAAAAATTCAGTTATTTGTATTCTTGAAGGAAGTTAAAAGACGTTGTCTTTGCTAATTATTAATTATTCTTCCACATATTACGTTAGTTCCTCTTGAGAAGCTTAATGCAAAGTAAAACAAAGTAACTAAATTATTATAGCAAAAATTATTGTATTTTTCATGACCATCAATCACTTTATCGCAGATAATAGAAAATTTTTAAATTTTGAGGATTGATTTCTCTTAAAAGACGTTTTCCCTTTCCTTGAAAATAATATACAACGTGAATCTAATTTAAATAACATACTATATAATATATAATTCGTTATTATATAGTGTGTTAAAAGAAATATGATTTCCTCTAAAAAAATGATTGAAAACATAAAATGAAATAGAATGAAATAGATGTTTGTCTGTAAAGTATCACTAATATATGTACATTTACTTGAATAATGTCGTTAAAAAGACTGCGAAACGCATTGCTTGAGATATAATCTCATATTGTCCCCATATTAAAGTTATTCGCCCTTATAGCAACATCTAACAGTGGGAGACGGGGATATCGATCTGTCCCTATTTTTAACAGAAGTTTATGACCGAGATTTAAGTCGAATTTCGTGCAAGGAAAAGCGCGTCACGCTACATTGTTACCGAGAAACCTTTCTAATTATAACAAACTTTACGTTTCTTACGAGATCTTAATCAATCTCACTACAGACTTAGTCGTTCAGTTATTATTAAACCATGAGCATTTCTATAAGTATTAATTGCCATGCTATAATTAAATGAAAATGAAATCAAACAAATATAATTTCATTCTATTGATTTTTATTATAACTATTTTATAGAATTTAAAGTGTAATAAAAACCTCAATTCACAAATTCATTTTATTAACTTTTATTATAACGATTTTATAGAATTCAAAATGTATTAAAAACCTCAATTAATTTTGTTACATACTATACAGTATCGAACTTCAAATTTGATTGAAGACGCAATAAATATACAAATACCTGCTTAAAAATGAACATTTCTAATTATTACACAACGAAGTGTCTTCTATTTTTAATTTTTTTGTTATATCTTTTGTTATTCCTCTTTTTTATGCAGTTATACTAAACTACTGTAATAATATATATATATTATATATTATACACTGATGTCGACTACTATCTTGTGCAGAGAGTTCAAGGATTGTATACTACGTATATATCGGGTTGAGCGCGTATTAAACGCGACTCTGGAGATTTCAACGGACTCTTCGATGATTTCAATGAATGTATATACTAGCCGCAGTGAACCTTAAGTATCATAAATTAAACATCTATAAATAGTAACATTTTCTGACAGCTGTTGATTTTATGTTTAGAACGAGTTTATATGTATTTAGTGGAATTTTATCATTTAGATATATAATTATTGCAGTTCTTTAAAAAATAATATAAATGTATTTTCGATAAACAGTTTATTGATCTCTTACCTTATAATAACGTGTGAGACTCGTGGTGAAGATTTTAAATATAATTTAAGAAGCATAAATATTACTCAATGTTTCTGAATGCAAATTAAATATTACCCTCTTATTATCAATTATTATACTTTAGAGTAAACATAGACATAAAGCGTATCTAAAATATGTCCCCTTTTTTAGTAAATTATTAATGGCAAAGTATTTTTGTTCATCACAGTTGAAAAATAAATCGTAGGGCAAAAGGTTGATCATGCTTACTAATATTTACCATTAACGATTATAAATGAACTGTGAATTTATTTATACAGCTTGCCAAGTGTTAAGTTATCGTAGACATGTCTGACATGTGTTGCTAAATATAATATTTTATGTATTGCTAAATCAATTTCATTAATCATTTCTCAGAAAAACATCTGTTATCTTTTTAATAATTGCCAAATGAAGAAATCAGGAATGGGTCATTTTCACCCGTTTGGTAGTTTTAGTGTCAAACCACTAATCTCCAAAATCTGAATGGATAAACATCAGTTTTCCTTGGAATAGTAGAATAAACTGTACAATTGTTGTCTGCAAACCTAGTTTTAATATCTCTGCTAATTTCTCACGGAGTTTAAATTATTATCGTATCAACGATTATCAAAACAGTTTCGCTAATCGCGTTAATGATCGTTGAAAACGATGACGATGCTAGGCTAACAGTGTTGCGGGCAACACGAAGAGCGCTGGTAATCCCTAAATCCGATTATTCGCCTCATCGGTCCTCAACAACACCAACCTGCCACCCTCTGTGTTCAATCAATGTTTCTTTTGCCACCGTACATCCTTCCCCATTTTTCATGCTCGCTTTTTTCGGTCTCTTCTTCATCAGCGTACTGTTATCGGCTGACAATAGTTTCATTCATAACTGACAGTCCCTACATTATAAAATGAAACAACAAACAGTAATTAACGATGGTATGGGATTAGCATCAATTTCGTTTAATACAAAAAAGTTATTAAAACTCTTATTCAGTTATTTGTGCAAAATATTTTTATTATTATTATTTTAGTTTGAGAGTTACTGTAACATGAAGTGTGTATAAAATAGTTGCATCGATATAGAGAAATTGCAGATGAAATTAGAAGTAAATTTTCTCAAATTTTTAATAACTGATAATCTTTCTTATAAAAAATAAAATGTACATTCATATTTTATGTTTAAAAGTGTATCAGAATGTTCAAATTATATTCAATTTAATATAAACGAATTTATATAAAATTTATAATGAGTTTTACTAACATGTAAGGATTTTGAAGCAGTTTAAAATTTAGAATAGCACATATAATTAATAAACCCGATTACCTAAAATCTAATAAGACTATCATTATTTCTACCAAAAAATACAGTAATTGTGAATACTTATTACTAAAGCTTATTTTTATCAAAAGCAATGTGTTAAAATCGAATATTTTCATTCAACGAGCCTAAGAGACCCGTTAGTCAATACAGGTCACACCTAGATGACACCTACCTTTGATCCAACAATTATTCCAACTCGAACAGTTTCAACACTTCAATTAGAAATTCTGAGTTTCGCTTATCGCGGTGTTGCGATCAGAGGACACAGAAATTGGTAATTAACCTTAACGGGACTAGAGGCGATCAAAGGGAAAGACGATGCCCTGGATGGAGAAGTTAAAATACAAGACTCAATCCCGCGTCGCCGACACCCGACACAGATCTACACGACGCGGTAACATCTTTATGGCTTTCTTCGCACCCTCCAGGAATGCGTAAGTGTCTTTTCGAATCTCGTCTCGAGAAGTCTCGAAGGGCTCGCTGTCAATTAATCGTCCCTGGCCAATCTCGAAGGGTCGCGACTCGTTCGAGATGTCCTGGGAAGGGACGACGGAACGTTGGAACCTAATTCTGCTCGATCTTGCCTACCACCCTGAGTCCCTTTCTGACGTCCGACATCCGTGAATCCGATTTGTCAACTCGTTTGTCTTCCTGATGCGTTCCTCCGATATCCTCCATCATCTAGCACCAGCCATTATGCAAAATTAGCTGTCAGTTACAGTAGAATTTCACTTATCTGAATCACTAAATGCCGGACCTCTAATAGCGTATGTCAGGAAGAGATGGCCCAATTTTTTAACCTCTTCTTCTATAATATCAAGTTGGACTCGTGATGGAAATTTTCAACCGAGTTCGACAGATTTACACGCTATTCATTTATTTTTCACACAAATGAAATATTACTTGTCTATTATCAATATTTAATCTTTAAAATGAACGTAAACATAGAATATCAAATTTTTATGCTTTATGTCCTATCAAGCACAATTGGGAAGTGAAAGGTAGGACAAGGGGTTAAAGGAAGTATTATTTTATGAATATCATTAATACTTAACAGAAATGAAATATATTTGTAGAAGTAAATACATTGAGAAGAGTACTTAAATAGCTGTTTTTGCAAGATTTAGTGTATGACTAAAAACAATTGAAAATATAGATTTTTAAAAATCTAAATGAGATCGGGCGATCTTACCTACACAGTAAAATAAATATCTTAATGAACATCAATCTATAAAGCCCTTCACAGACTTAATAACTTAAACTATTTATGATTCATATAATATTCTTAAACATGATTCCAATGAAATCATTTATTGCACTGTAAAATCCAATTTTTACGAGAATGGTATTTCACACGTGAGAATTTAATATTGTTAAATAGTTTCAGTTATTTATTTATTTCGTATATAAGCACAGAATTTGAGAATCCTTTCCATACTTGAATCATGGACACATCGAAAATTCCGTTCTCGGGGAGAACGTCGGAAGGGAAATAGGAGTTGGGTTCCGATAATGGCACTCGTCTATCGCGTGATTTATCAAACGTAGGCTTATCGATGTGTCGCGCTTCAGAAGAGGGGTGGACCGTCTGTATACGGAAGAAGACTACCAAATATGACAAATTGTTGATGCATTGTGAATGACTTACCATTCTCACGCTTCGCCATATTTCCTCTAACGAAATTAACACCCTGTCACTAAATAAAATAATGTCACTGATCTGTTCACCATGTTCTGTAAATATTGAAGTCTTTTCAGTGACAAAATTGGACATCAAGCACTGACCGTTGCAACGTTTATAAATATTCAACTATTTTAAATGAAAAAATAGGAGGTTCAATTAAGTCGATTTACTCGTAGATCTATTCAATTCTTATATAATTAAAATATATTGTCTAACTATTTTATAAAAATGTGGAAATATTTTAATATTTATTTATTAACTTTCATACATGTGAAACTATGATAATATATGCAACACATTAATTTATATGAAAAATTTATTTAAAATTCAATTTGAATCCATATTGCGCATAATTGTTCACTTAAAAGTGTACATTTGATTTTATATGTGACATACATACTCCAGGTTGAGAAGCACGGATGATGAGTCGGGTCTGATTTGAGTAGAAATTGTAAGATATGTTTCCACGTAACAGGAAAATTCCATTTTTATATTAACTTCTCAAACCCTTCTTGTGCTGCTTTCAAATAGTTCATCTTGGTTACGATGATACGAAAGCACCGGATAAAATTACGAAACTGTGAAAAAGGGAGTTCTTCCTGTTTCCAAGCACAATTCACAATTTGTATCAAGTTCCATACAACGAGAAAGTTCCATTTCTGAATTATATTCTCAAATTTTTCGTACAATTTTTTAAAGTGATTTTCTTCTATAAAAATGATTCAAATACGCAAAAATAAATTACTAAATCATAAATAACAAGATAATAAAACGAAAAACCGTTTTCTAATACAATTCACAGTTTGTTAGGCGAAGGGTCCATTTCGACGTTAAATTCTCAAATTTTTCTCGCACTATTCCAAAACATGCTTTGCAAATACACGAAAGAAAATTAACAAGTCAGAAACGAAAACATAACAGAACGAAGAACCGTTTTCCAACACACTTCACAATTCACTACTCGAAAGTTCCATTTCTTCGCTAGATCCTGAAAATTCTCTCAAACCATGTTAAAATAATCTACTTCAAGTAAATTGATTTAAATGCGCAAAAGAAAATTACTAAATCATAAACAAAATAATAACGAAACAAAAAACTCTTTTCAAGCACAATTCACAATTCGCTACTCGGAAGTTCCATTTCCTCTGCTAGATCGTCGAAGTTCCTGATACATATTTCGAGTCACCTGGTGTACATTCGAAGAGCAAACTCTCTTGTTTCCTTCTATTCGTTTTTCCCTCACGACGCTCTCACGGCAAACGCTGTCCCCCCCGTGCCTCAAGAGTTATACAAGGTATTAGCGCGGAAACAGATGTAGACGTCGAGCTATGTGTCTAGAGCTCACCCTTCCCGCGCACTGACAATTTGTCACATTCGCGACCGCCGACAATGCCACCCCCTTTCCATCTCGAGTACGCAACACATTGATAAGCCTGATAAATCGTGCGATACATGACCGTTATTATCGGAGACTTCACCCCCCACCCACCCTCCCTACTCTATCGTGCTTATCAGTAAAATAGGATAATGGACACGTGTCTGATGCAATCATCGTCCGATACATAGATCAACGTGTATATAGGTGCACGATAACGCTGATACGACAGTATTAGTTTAAGAGCTGCTTGTAATTATACCAAAGATCTCTAGAGGCGTCACTATTAATTTTTTCTGGCATAAATTAAGCTCGTTGATTTTGAATTTATACTGAACTACCAGCAGCAGATTTAATAAAACATGTAATCGAGTTATTAACTCATTTATTCCATTCCGCGGTTTGTTCAGTGATAATTATTTATTTTGTGTGTTTTTGCGCTTTCAGAACGAAGAAGGTATTTAATGAATTGTGTTTTGAACAATATAACTGGTCGTTATTTTAAATTTTAGTGATTGGTGATACTGATCACTATTAGGGAACTGTGGGGATATCATTTTGAACAGTAATTAATTAATACTCAAATTTAAGGTAATTACATGGTATTCACAAATTAACGTAACTGAATAGGGTATAAAGAATTTAATCATAAGTATGTCGCGAGATAGTATGGTCGTTTAAATTTTGCTCTTAAATAATTGTTATCGTAAATTGCATGGAAAATGTCCAAGTAAATATATATAATGAAACTTGCTGTAAATATAAAATAATGTAGATCTATATCAGTAATTACTGAAGAATTAAAGCTATAAAAATACCAGTTCTCATACTATCTGCTGAATGTTGTATTATAAATATCAAAAATATATATTTTCATCATCACTCGATAAGAATAACCGAAGTTTAATACTACTGACATCATACTCAAAAAACTATAATTACACTAATTACAATTTTTGCAAAGTTCTATTACCAAGTCCATGAATTCCGATAACAAGCTTGATCAAAGTTAGTTAACGTTCAAGCAACTTTAAAGTATCTAATAAGCTGCAGCGTCTACGACATTGCTCGCGTAGCAGCGTTCCAAGCCATCTAAATACTAAGTTTCTTCCCTTGCTTCCCTTCAACTTGTGAGCGTGTACTTTGGTGGGTATCCTGTAATACTTCCCAGAAACTCGTGTGCCTGACATTTCGATCTGAACTTGGTCGAACGTTTGTTCCTCTCTTCTTGCCTAGCGTACTGCTGTGGAATCTGTTTAAACATTGAACTTTTCTGAAAGTCAGGATGAAACTTTTTATACGAAATAAAAGTCTATACAAAACCTTTACACTAAATAACATTCTTTTCCAGTGTACTATTATTCTGAATGTACATTATTACTGTACATTATTCGGCATACTCTTTATTCTTACATCTAAACAGGTTTGTTATCAAATCACCAATTTTAAATGGAACAATCAAGGAAACTTGTTTAATAAAAATAAATGATACAAAAATGTTATCGCTAAGAAATCATTGTGGATATTTACACGGTTTATGAAGATTTCTTTTTATATTTTTTTATTGAAATAAATCCAGAGTGATTTTACATGAAAAAATAAGTCGCAGGTATACAATAACATTTATTTATTTGAGAACCATATTGAAAAGAATCGAATAAATCAAATGTATTCAATTAGATCAAGTGATGTAATCGACAATAGGCTATTCCACATGGAAAAATAAGTAAAAAATTTAGAATAAAATGTTATCGTTTCTATCTTTTCGACAAAGTCTGCGTTAAAAATGTGTCAATCACCATTTGCGTAAATGTTGACAGCACATTCGATTTCGTTTTTTTTTTAGCGAAGTATCAAATGCAAGCTATTCTCTGTTTCTTTTATTTTGATAAATAGAGCAATGATTGAAGTGAAGAAATTTATTTCAAGTTTTCGACTAATTTTTTCTTCTGATTAATTCAACAACAATTTTAATTCTTCAACACTACCAGAACCACCTTACGGATCAAAATGATCTATTACAAATTTCTTCTTTAACAATTACTGGGAAAATATATACATTTTTCTGAGAAATTTAAAGTATACGAGTAAGACAATATATGTACTTTTACAGTTTCTATAAACAAATTTAACACTAAAACTACCGAGCAAATTAACGAGTTAAATAGACTTCTTGAAATTTCTCTATAGAAACTCTAAGAGTGCATCTATCGAGACTTTAGTTGGTTTACAATTCAGTTTAAGTATCGGCAGATCAATTTCTTTAATAATTTCTCAGAGGAACATCTGTTATCTTTTTATTAATTGCAAAAAGACGACATCAGGAATGGGTCATTTTAACCCATCTGGTAGTTTTAGTGTTGAAAAGGTTAACTTGTCTATTCACTGGCTCTTTTGCTATTATTATCAATCATTGTACTATAACCTATCGAACGGATACCAATTTAAAAGAAAACATTAAACGAACAGTTTAGGTAAACGGAGAAAGTGGACACCGAACGCTAGGGAAGCGCCAAACGACCGCGTTTCCGATTCGTGCGCCAAAGTGTTTCCTTTCGAGGGGTGGTAACCCCTTCCGTTCATTGGCGGAGGGTAAAGGGCAACAATGCCGTGAACAACCACTCAAACATTGGCCTTTGTCTGAAAATCTCACTCGAGTTCTTTCTGTTCCTCCCTTTCCTCGCCTCCCACGCTCCTATTTCTTTCTTTCACTGTTTTTTACTCGGCATCCGCTTGCATATAACAATCATAACCTTAAAATTTTAATATTTACACGTAAAAATTACAAAAATATTCTGAATACTTTCCACTAACTTTATTCTAGTGCTATTATTATTAATAAAAAATAAGATTACGATATAAAATAACTTAATGGATAAAAATAAGTACTTTGCAAGATTTCGAACAGAAATTATCATATATAAATATTACTATACTTATTTGAGTTCGAGTTAAATAATATTTTCCTATTAATAATCGTCTATTGTTGGAGTATATGTAGACACGGGACGAATATATAATTCTCTTTCCTTTCTTGTAAATTATTAACAATAAAATAATTCTAGCAAACATATTTATTAATGAAATCATAGGAACAGCAGTTAGTAATCATCAAAATCGGCGAGGGAGTAGTTAATCCTCTGCGCTCCTATGTTCAGTGTAACTTAACATCACTTTTATTCATTATATGAAATACATTATATCATTATATTATTTTCAGTATCACTAATAAAAAGAATTTTTCACACTACTATTTACAAACTATCTTTCAAAGTGCCTTACAAATAAAACGTTGAAAACAATACAAAGTTATCAAAAAGAAAATGCAAAAGGAATTCAAAGTGCAAAAGGTTAACAATTTCGCTGCCATAGTGGTCCCACGGGACCGGAGCTTCAAAATGACTTAAAAACAATTATAATTCATGAGACAACTGACGTCGAGTAAAAATGTTCAATAACGTAAATAACTAGATGACAGTGTAACGTAAGAATTGTGGTAGCAAATAATTAATAATTGTTCCTTTTTGTCTTTACTATAAAGGCCAAAATGTTAATCTACAAGCTAACCTCAGATTTTCTCAAAAATGTCCGCCATGTTTTCTGGCAACGTGAAAGATAGGACCCTGTTGTGGCAGCGTCATAGAACGAAGTCTGCGGTCCATCGACTCATTCTTCCCAAACGATGTAACAATTTCTTTCATCCTATGTCTTCCACCCTCGTATCTAGCCCCGAGACACGATCTCGTTTTATCTTCTCGACCCCTTACACGATCCGCGTTTGTTACGGAGCCCCAAGTCTCGACCACCGTGCTCGCCGCTATCAAGCCCCAACCTCTCTTCCTCTTTCGCCCTTTTCTTCATCCCCCTCGCGGCCGGCTTGTTGGAGGGCGGCTAGCCTCGAGCGGGCCGAAGTAAGATAGAGCACGCGAGCCGCGCCGCTCGAGGGGATATTCGCGCAGACTGCGTGCCCTCTAAGTGGATTCGGGGGTCACACTCTCTCTCGGATTCTCCGGTTCCGCAGCGCAGCGCAGCGTTAGGAAAAATTTGAAATCGGGCCTCGTGTTAACCTTTTACGCTCCTATGTCGAGCGTGACTCGACATCAGTTTTATTTACAGGTGCTTTTATGTGCTTCTTTGTCAAGATATTTTTATATAGATTATATTATTACGTTATTTTCAATATTATTAGTCAAAAGTTACACTGTCCGTTTACACTGCTCTTTACAAACTATTTATTTTTTAAAATGCATTTCAAATAAAGTATCGTAATAATACAGAGTTATTGAGGAAAAAATGCAAAGGGTTAATGGTGAATTAATGAAATGTACGGATGACCAATGTTGAATATTGTTTGAATGACGCTTTATTTAACACGTTGCTGACCAGCAATTTTACGTAGAAGGTATCCCATGACACCGGTCATTATTTCGTAATTAAATATGAGAGTGAAACGATCTGAATAAACTTCAATATACTTTATTTATATATGAGGAATTGAAATGAAACTTTGGACATATCTTTTATATAACTTTGAATATTTTGCTTTTGCGATGTTCTATATTGCCCTGCGTTTCAACAATTGAAATGGCTAATTCATGTGCAAATACAAGTTAACTAGTGACCGGTCAACAGTGTGTTAAATAACAGTAACGAATTAATTATCGAACGTTATTTATTACTCGCATTTACGGTTGGATAAAAGTGATTCCAAATAACAAATGAAAAATTACGAATAAATTGAATTCATTTATTACCTGTGAATAATAACATGAACACCCTTAGTCTAACATTGCAGGTAACCACTGCATAGGCCGTTTATTATGAAGGTACTGTAGCTTTGAGAAACTAAATAATTTTATTTATTACTTATTTATTTGCATTAAAATGGTTGTATTGACAGTAGAGGCGTAAGTGACCGAATATATAATTTTGCATACCATTTAATGTGAACTATTTGATTTACAAACAATTACGTGACTGATATTACGCAATCGTTTATTATGAAAATGATATACAATTAGCACAGAAGAATTCTATCGGAGATAAAAATGACTGAGTAATAATAAAGTGTGTATAAAAGATGCACACTACTTATTGCCTCCCTCATAACAGTTAAACGCCATAAAACGAGACCACTTTCTTTAGGTACAAAATAGTTTTATCTTCTGCTCTTCTTTCTACAGCGTCGTTATTTCTATGCTCCAGTTCTCTCAAGAACTCTCTTATTTGTGCTTGTTTATTTCTTCTTAAAGGGCCTTGGGAAGTTTTCTCTTGAATTCCGTGATGTCTTTGATCTTATTAAAACGGAACTGTATTGTACGATCATTGCTTGAATGTTTACATAGATATAAATTAAAAATACTATTTTATACCATATTTATATTATAATTTAAATAATTTTCACTTCTTAATGCAATCAAATTTAAGTAAATAAAATATTTGTTTTCATTTCTTCTACAGTATAGCAATTTCATTTCTTTAATCACTATTATTAATCACTTATCTCTTAAATCATCAAAAATTAAAAATGGTGAACAAGAAATTAAACAGACAAATACCACTTCCTTCCAAGAAAACTTTTATGTAGTACTATATTCACTTTTCAATAATATTTGAAATTAAAAGTGTGTACATGTTGCAAAAACCTTTATTAACTTTCTTATCATCTAACAAGTCCCAATTATATAATATAGCAACTTCAGCGATAGAATGTCACAGAAACTGTCAATCATTTTCTTACTATCTAAATTTTATTTGTGAAACTTAACTCCTGTCACAGAATTCCTAAAAAAATTTCATCAGTTTTCCTAGTATCAAAGTTTTATTTGTATAACGTGACAAGTTCCGTGCCAGAATTTTCAACTAAAACCGGTAGAGACGCCTGTTTCTCTCGGTAAAAGTTACTCGCGATCAGAACTTTTCCAAATTCTCATCTATTCTACTCGTAACTTTCGCCCGTTGCGATCCTGTGAATAAGAAACTTCTCCAAAAATTCTCAACGGAAGAACTTGTTCCGCCATAATTTTCTTCTTTATAGAAGAACAGAAAGCGTATTGCTCTCACCAAAGCCTTTATAATCATTACATTTGGTCATAGTCTAATTAAAATAGTGAAGTAATTACAAACTATCTTAGTTGTCAAAAAATAATTCTTTATTACTAGAACTACTAAGAATAACACAACTAATACATAAAAATATATAAATATATAAAAAAAATTATAAAAATGTTAACGATACATTTTTTCCGGTTTCTTTATATATTCGTTACAGTATTCAAGTGAAACCAACTATTTTTAACACTTTGGATGCCAAGTAAACACTCATCCAAACTCCTATACAATTAAAATAGTTTTCTTAATAAAGCAGAAACTCGAAAATCTAGATTTTTATAACGATTCACATGTATCCAACAAAATTCGGTTCGTTCAATATACCACTAAGAAAATTAATATTTAAGTTTATGTAAAAGATAGTGTCACTTGAATTTAGATGACGTAACAGTTGAAGTGTTAAAATCATTTCGGACATATAATACTAAAACTATCAGGCAGCTCAAAATGACCCTTTCCTGATTTCTTCATGTTGTAATTATTAAAAAGATAACAGATGTTCCTCTGAGAAATTATTAAAGAAATTGATCTGCCGATACATAAACTGATTTGTAAACCAACTAAAGTCTCGATAGATGCATTCTTGCAGTTTCTATAGAGGAATTTCAGAAAGTCAATTTAACTGCTCGGTAGGTTTAGTGTTAAAATTTTGAACGTGTCGATAATTATGAAGTAAGGAACCTGAGACCCGCCATTTTGACGTGTGTGGTAGTTTCAGTATTACTGTTCTCATTTCGCGTCCCTGGCTTATGAATAAGGCAAGCAGTTGCACACATATGTACCCTCTTACCATCATCCACCAGGCATTCCCACCGGCGATGACATCAAGTTTTCTTCCAGATGCGATGCTCGGTCCGCTATGGGGTACCATGTTGCGTTATGGGTATCAAGCCGCACATAAAACAGTATTAGCGCTTCCTCCATATGCTCTGAGCCTGACTGTTGAATTTATTCGAGTAGACGGTCGGTGTAATAATCGAGAAACCGTTCAGCGTCTTCCGAGTAAATCCTAAATGGAAACTTCGTGATCGTATTTCAGAATCGAATCAACATTATCGTGGTGTTCCAGTAAACTGTATCATTTCAAAGAATTCTTCTGTTTTTAACCAATTAACCGCGTTTGGCGAGTAAACACGTCGCCTTAAAGCTTGAAATGATACTAATTCTTTCAACGATAAATTCTTTATTTTTTCAGATAAACATATAATTCTGCTTTGTTTTGCTTCGGATTTTCATTAAAATATACCCTAGGCGCATTCGTTCTGCGTTTGACGAGTGCACACTTCGTCTTTTTATTTTTTAAACCAAATTCCACAGTTAACAGGTTGAAGATGTAGTAAAGATGTAATAATATAATACAGTAAAACTCATATAATAACTAATATTAATAACATAATAGGGACTTAAGCAGAAATTTTTCAAACACGTTTGTACAATTCGATCGTATTCTTAAGTGTAATCTAAAAATTCGAATTATTGAGTTTCAGATTGACCAAAGCTCTGGACAATTTGGATCATAGAAAATTGTGACTCGATTAATTGACGTCCTACTGCGCCTCGAAATCCATGCGTGAAATTACAACTGATAATTATATTAAACCATAGTTTTACTTCCAAATGTGTTGTAAATGGTTATTAATCATTCTTATCAGTACTTCTAACAATACAATAATAATACTACTTGAGCCGGAAACAGTTTCAGAAGGAAAGTTATAAACAAACAAATACTGAGGAACGTTGAGTAGAATTGAAAATAATGATAATTTTCCTCAATTTTCTATGTGTTTTAGTTTTATGGAAAACATACAACTTTACCAATTAAAGCATACTTTTATCTTTAATCATCTTCAACTTATCTTCCAGAGTGCTAATTTTCAAAAGTAATTTCATCCCTTACAATTGTAACTATACTGATAAAAGAGATTCCTCCATTTTTACTGTTCTACAAACTTCTAAAGTTTTGTCAAAGTCGGAGACTGACGGTTGGGTAACTTTCTTTGTAAGTTTAATAGAGTGGACTTTAATGGAGGAACCTGCTGTCGACATTGGGTTAATGAAGAATATCTTTTAAATTCACAAGACCAATCATAAAAGTCAGAACGTATTCGGTAAATCATTGTTTGGGGAATAATGATGTCGCAAGATGTTATTTCCATTGCAAAAATTCATTGAATTGTAAACCAATATTTATAGATATACAGAAATATGTTAAATTATATAGGAAAAGTTATATTTCGTTAACATTTTAGTTATAACATCAACATCAAACATCTTAATGTCAATTAATATAACCCAAACTCTCACATTATACACATGGATTACTACGCATTTGTATGATATTTAAAAAATAAAAGCAGAACCAAATTATATTAAATAAAATTTCGTTCGTAAATTAAACAAAATTCCTAATTAGCTCGATCGCGTTTCTCGAGTTCCGCGTCAGAGAGACCTACATACTAAAAAGGTGTCACCTCATTACTCGGTTTCTACGAACGCCGATACCCTGAAACTCTTGAAGAGAGAATCTCTCGTCCAAGTCGGAATCCCAAGCAAAAAACGAGAAAAAGGTCACCCCGGAGATCGAGATTGGCATCGAGGAGGGATTTCAACGAGAAAACGGTCAGAAGGAAATCGATGGTCGTTCTGGCCGAATCCTCATTCTGGTCTCGCCGGAACGAAATGGCTTGATTAACTGACGACGCGTCGTTACTGCGACCACCCTGCTGGTCCAGTATTGCTAGGGGTAGCGGCTGCTTTGGGGTGCCATAGGCGGCAAGAAAATGGAAGGAGGCGTAACACCCCTTGCTTATTTATTCGCGTTTACACGATCTGCGGTTTCCTTTTAGCCTCTATAAGAGATAGTTTTTTCGAGGATTGATTACCGTTTTGCGGATGATGCATTGTTAACATTAAAACTACCAGATGAGTCAAAATGGCCCATTTCTAGTTTCTTTATTTTTCAATTATTAAAAAGATAACTTATGTTTCTCTGAGAAATTATTAAAGAAATTGATTTAGCAATACACAAATTGAATTGTAAATCAATTAAAGTCTCTAGTGTTAACCTATAATATCGTTAACATGTAACCTATAATATTAGACTAGTGATCCAAATTTTCAACCGAATTCGACAAACGTAAATGATATTCATTGTTTCCGAGTATGACCAAAATATTACTTTTTCATTATCAATCGTTACAATTAGAATAAATGTAGATATAGAATAATTATCAAATTCTATTTTGTTTGTAATAAATTATTAGCGCGTGTTAAAGAAATTGTAGGGCAAGGGGTTAACAAATTCTGCTCCGTATCATGTATAAAAAAATATACATCTTATTTGGTGTTATGTAAATATAAAAAAATATACAATTCTATTTGGTATTAAGGTATAAAATCATACTATTCTATGTAAAACGATTTATCGTTCATTATGACAAATGAAGATTCAAATCTTTGGAAATGTTTCAAATCCTATTGTTTTACAATGTTGAGTTTCTAAAAAGTCTCATTTAACAATAAGATATCCATACTTTGCAAGTAGGTTGCACAGACCAATAGCTTCTATTGTATAATGTAGATACTGCTGTTTAACCTGCTCCGTAAGTTCGTGTCACGAAATCACGTTACAAAAATTCCAAGTAGACAATAAATATCAGAAAAAGAAATCTATTTTTCGAAAGCAAAAACAGTTGAGCAGGTAACAAAACTTAATGACATTAAGCAAAAAATCCATTAGTACATAAAACTTTCAAAATTTCGTACTCATCATCTACATAAACCATCTGCCCCATTTTCCTTAATCCAAACCCCGATAAAAGCATTGAAACAGCTAGAAAGTCTCCACTGTAAATCCACGAATGCGCTTTTAAACGTTCTTTTATCCGCAACCATATTAAAGATTAAGAAATATGTTTCAATTCAAAAAGTTCCTAAGTGGACATTTACATTTTTCCTAATTCTCGGTGGCACCGTTAGCAACAGCGCCGACGCGCCTCGCGCGTTCTCGTTGCGGCTTATAAGCCCCAAATATTTAACAATCCCAAAGAAACAGTTGGAATAACTGTCAAAGTAAATCTGGATTCATTAAAAGTTCCTGTAGCCGGCTAATCCGGTTTCCGCGCATGTGCGTCAAACATCGAATATAAATGCGTCTCCCGTTTGCACGTCGAATTAAACCGAAATAAATCATAAATATTAAACGAGGCTTTCAGCCGCGGGATTACGAGGGTGGCGTCCCCTCGTCTCGAGGCTGCCCCTCTTCACCATCTCTCTTGTCTCCTGTCCCCAGACCGGAAATTGCGCAGGTCGTTCCTTCCTCTTTTGCGGACCGGACGATTTCAATGACAATGAAACACGATAAAGGCATATCTGGTGCACTTTGCGTACGACCGCTGACCGTCAACGAGTCCACGGTGACCTTAAGATGGAACGGGCTGAACAGGCCGCAGAGGAAGTGCCCTCTGGTACGCTTGGTTCGCCGCTAACAAGATGCGTGGAATGGAGAGGGCTTGGCTCAGACCTACTTTTCCTTCTCTAATTTCTCTTTATTCATTTTTAATTTAAGTGAGGAATAAATTTAGTTTCTTGCTTTACTGTTATAATTAAATGGAAAAATTATTCTTTTGAAATTTTCTTCGAATAAGTTAGAATAAGTAGTGCAATGCAGCAGCAATATTAAGTTGAGACAGATAATCTAAATATCACACAAATATGGTAGTACGAATATAATTTCAAGATCATTAGAGATATTGTTAATTTAAATGTCAATCGAGATATTATCAATAAACAATTTTAAACAAAAATATGGAGAGGGCATAGTTATAAAACCAATATCGGACGTTATTCGAATGAAACTTTATCTAAGTAACAATAATTCGGCAGCAATTATTTATCATTCAAGTTATTTGTTGTTCCTGTTATTCGTTAGTCGTGTGGGAAACCTTTATTCGTTATTTAATATTCATTATTTCTTATTCACATTTAGAAAAAAATTTGATTGATAGTAAGATAGTGTCTTTTATGTTTTTTGCATCAGTATATGCAGCATTGAACAAAAGTTTCTTAGAATAACGAATAAATTCAATGTATTTGTCACCTGTGACTGATGAATATTTTAATTATTCGTAAATAATAATCCGACTGAATTTATTCGGCATTCTTTATTCATGATTTTCAATAAATGGAATTTTCTATGCATCCTAGTAACCAAAATCAAATCAATAGGGTTATAATTCTTTTGTAGCAGGCTTATAGATAACTCTTTATCTTATAATATCGACGAAGTTAAAAATATTGATAATAGGAAAGCAATTTGAACATTGATTTTTATTAAATTGAATTGAAAAAATGTGAATATTGTTAATCGAAAGTAATAAGCATATGAGGGATGCAAAACAGTTGGTAACTGAATACCATTACCAAGAATAACAAGAGTAAACCCACGAAGAAACGGCGATAAATTTTGAGGGATACCGTGAACGGTTTTACAAGCAAAGACGGTTACAGAGAATCGTCATCGTCATTGTTCCAGCGACAATGCCGACAATGCCCCCGATAGAAATGCCTTCACCCTCGTATCCGGTTCTTTGCCAGGCCTAGGGGAGAGAATTGCCCCCGGTATTAACTCGCGTAATTGAGATTTATTAATCCGGAGGCCATTTGGTGGGCAACGCTACGAGCGTATCCTTTTTTTGCGGTCAACTTTATCTTGTTACTTTATTATAAGACGAGACCAGCAATTTTACGCTTGTAATATTTCATAGTAGTATTAGTATTAAAATTTAATAAATACAAATGTCATTCACTTCTTTTGAGTAAAAATGAAATATTATTTATCTGTCGTTAGTTATTATGCTTTAAAGTAAATATAGGCGTAGAATGAGAATAAAATCCCTTCATTTTT